>NC_060279.1:12974173-13274173 GCF_021613505.1 Equus quagga
GCACTACAAATGTCGGCTGTCCGTGCATTACACAGTATTTCGTATTGAATCCAACGTTGAACTTGTCAAACTAAATTTCCTCAATTATAGAAATAAAGCTCTAGTTTCAAGAAGTTTTAAGCATCGAGCAGGCAAAATGAGACTTGGAGGGAGCCGGAGAGGCTCTCCCTGGGCCCCTGCAATCACGCTGCAACTGGCATCTACCCGACGCCTCGCCGCCTTACAGGCTCTGCTTGAAGCTGTGATCGGAGCCTCAAATGAAGTGCATTTAAGTATCTGCTAGAGGGCATGTAAATAAAACCTTCATGGAGGTAAACAGTTGTTCAGTTTTACAGCCTATTCCCATATAACTTTTATGCGCCGTTATGATGTATGGCTCCTATGCCTTTGGAAGTCCTGGAACATCGTTTCGTGCTGCGTCCTCTAAGTGACTGGCTGATAAATGGTTATTTACTCACTAGTTTTCACAGCCCATGAAAACCTTTAAACTGAAATGCTGTCCCTAACTACCCATTAGTGATCATGGTAATTCTTCCTAACGGGAGGTGAGCCAGTTATCCCGACAGCCTCAGTGGCATGGGGTGGAAGGTTGGGTGGTGGAGGAGAAGCCCCTGCTCGACCCACAGGGTTCCACCGCATTGTCAAAACCAAAGGTCGTTTCTACCGTCGGTGTGTCACGTGTGACAAAATGTGGTTTGCATGCACTCTTCACACACGGTCCATGTCACAAATGCAAAGAGGCTCCGGGGAAGAATTTGGGTGCTATAAATGGCACCTGTTACTGAGTCAAGTGACTGAGCCCTCAGCACTCACCTTCTGCTGGTTTCACACCGAGATGACTGTGTTCAGCACCTCAACACGATCTGAAGGCACGGATAAGAGAGTCAAGTAGGTGTGTTCCATTTCCTGGTGACACCTGTGATTTCTTCTTTGATGTAAGGCCAGTCATTTGTCCACACTGGGAGAAAAAGCAGTCCACAGCTTGATAATGAAATGGATCCAAATTTTGCCTTCGAGATTGTTGATTGGAATGTGAAAAGTGTTTTTAATAGAAATGACATTATAAATAAGAGTTTGAAAATGTTACCATGATTATTATAATAACAATAGTTACCAAGTATTGAGTGCTTATTACTTGCGAGAAAGTGTGCTAAGCATTTTGCACGTAATCCTCATGTGATACTCACAGTAAACTCATGAGATAGGGTTTATCATTTCCATTTCACAGATGAGATTACTAAGGCTCAGAGAAGCTAAGTAACTTGCCCAATATCACAAAGCAACAAAGCTGAGGTTTGAAACCTGAGCTCTTCACCACTGCTCCATAGTCAGTGGAGACCCTTATGTTCTTCATACTTTCCACATTTCTCAAATTTAAAAATAAACAGTTTTAATTGTACAATTAGGAAGATATTTTGTCATTAGCTTTCTAGGCTAGCCCTCAAAAATTGATGTTAGCTACACACAGCTGATTTATGAGAACATGTGTCTGAGCTGGGGACCAAGTAATAGATGAGAAAGATGAAGATGGAAAGTGAGGAACCAAGAATAGAGGAAGAAGTCAGAGATGGAGAAGGAAGAGTGAGAGCAGGTGGGAATGGAAGAGAATGTGGCTGCGCGCAGATAAAGGGGAAGGACATTCCAGGCAGAGGGGAGGGTTTGAGCAAAAATGTAGAGGAGAAAGCCAAAAGCGTAGAGAAAGTGAAAAGGAATAGAAGAGGTTGGAATTAGATGGTGAAAGGCTTTCAGTGTCTAATTAAGAATTTTGAACTCTACTCTGTCTCCTGAACCGGTGCCACTTTTTACTTCATGTAGGTTTCATAACATAAAAATGTAATGAACGTGAAAACTGTCAAGTGAAAAAAGAAAGAAGCAATTGTTGGCACCTACAAAGACCAAATTTTTTTTTAAAAAGGGTGAAATTGCGTAAGTGTCATATTTATAATAAGAATCATCTTTTCCTTTGAAGTAATGAAAAAGATGATTTTCACATTTTCAAAATACTAATGATAATCCAGCACATTAAATTATTACAAACACTCAGCTATAAGTGATCACAGGCCAGGTCTTCCAGTGCGTTTATTTTTTGTCATGTATGCAGTCCTCAACATCCTGACACTGTCTCTACACTCAACAGGTACTCAGTAAACACTGGGGACTGAAGTTTCGGGGCAGAACTCCAGCCTCAGCAGGTAAGTGGAATATTAAGCAGGGAAACTGAGGCAGAAGCCCAGTTATGAACTAAGTCAGTGGCATTTAAAAAGACTGCCACCTGGAGCCTTCTCAGGTATTCAGGACTCAGCTCGACTGCAAGAAAGAGTTGAATACCAGGCACCCTCCTGGCTCAGCAGAGACACACTCACAGAGCACACTCGGCTCCAGGCACTCAAGAAACTCACAATCTCATAGCACTTCCTTCATGGTCAGAATCAACCTAGGGACACGGGGGCGGACCTTGTTGGTGGAGGGCATCCATGAGTCCTGTGCTGAGGGGCTGGTGGGGGAAGAGAGGAGGCAGTGGGTGCAGGAACCCTCCTAGACAACATGCACGTGGTCTTCACTAGCCCTCCGCAACTGTGCGAGGAGGCAGCCTCCTCTCCCCCAGCTAGCGGTGGGAGACAAGAGAGAATGTTTGTTTCAGCTTTGATTTGTTTTGACCCTTGTGCCATGGGGAACATGTGGTCACTTTCCAGCACAGGAAGGGCCTGCCCAAACTCTGGGCTTCATCTCCATCCTTGCTATAGCCATCTTGGGCAATTTTTAGTGCCTCAAAAGTGCCACATTCTCTCCACTTTGGGACATTCCCCAGTCTCCTCCTTCTGATGGGCACATTCTTCTCCCTCGTTGCCCCCTCTCCCTTCACCTGGGTACTCGGTTCTGCATTCACCGGTCAGCTGAAACGGCACTTCCCAAGCGAACCCTTCTTCCCCACACCAGGTCGAATACCTTGCTATGTCCGCCCACAGCACGTCTTGCTCCCATTTCATAATTCTCATCACACTTGGAATTATTAGTTCGTTGTCTTCACCCCTCTAGACCATGGACTTTATAAAGCAGGGCTTGTGTCTGTCTTCTTTCCCACCACATCCTTAGCATCAAGAGCAGGACCAGGCACAGAAGAGATGCTCAATGAATATTTGTTGAATGAGTGAGCAAGTGAATCATGAGTCACGTCTCTATGGAAGACCACGTTTTTGGAAATTTGCATCTGTCCGTTGTAGATTATAAGCTGGGACTGAGCCTGACTCTTCTTGTAGCTGTGGTGCCCCGCGTTGCTGCTCAGACATTAGTGACTCAACTTAAAAAGGGAGGACAGGGGAAGGGAGAGTATGAGACGGGATTTCCTTGCGCCAAGCCCTCCCCCTCCATCCAAGCCCTGAAGCCCAACTCAAACTTCACCTACTCCAGGAAATCTCTCTTCTCCACCACAGCCTTAAATGAGTTTCCCCTTCTCAACTCCTACAGGCCTTAATGGCTGTGCGCTTGTCACCCCATCTGTTTATGTCTCTCTCATGAGCTCCTGAAAAGCAGAAGTTGTGTCTTCTCTTTCCTTGAATCTCTTGGCTCCTAACTCCTTGCACAGAGTCCCTCCCCGATATATGTTCATCGAGAGCTGACAAGAAATGGACTGTTTCCAAAAAGATTTTTATGTAGTCCTTCCCTGGCGGACTTTGAGAAATAGGATAGATTTTCAGGTGTGTGGGAAAGCTGAGTGAAAAGCTTTCTGGAAACTGAAAGGTAAACTAGGTGAGTCGCTCTCCAAGCATTCAATTCTATGAAAATAAGTGTCATGTTGACACTGTAAAAATGAGAAAACGCTCTTTTGTCTTCCTTCATTTTAGACAAAGCCTGGCTTTGTCAGAGATGCTCAGGTTTCCCAGGGCTCTGGAATAACGGGTAGCATTCTCCACTCTGACTTAAAGTAAACACAGCAGGCTTTCGTCCCACCGAGGACAGAAAGAGCAGCCCACTCGAGAAAGCTAAGGGCGGACCCCTAGCTTTAGCCCGGGAAGGATCAGCAGCACCACAGAGTAGACCCTGTTGCCTCACGATGGGGCCTGGCTTCCATAAGGGTCCTTCCACAAGCTCCTGTCCCCACGCTGACTGGCACACCGCCCTGGCCCACAGATAATGCACAAAACCTTGGTTTGCCTTTGCACCAGCATCCCCCTCATAGGGACTCTGCTAAGCCTCCCTACGCCTTCCCTCACGGGCAGAGACAGGAAAGGCCTGCTCAGAGGGACCCCTAGGGGTGTCGCTAATCCATTCGCCTGCTTCTGTGTCACATTTAATTACTCACTCAATACAGAATTATCTGCGCTGCAACTCCAGACTAATGAGATGCTGCGAAGCCTTCAAGTCGGGGATTACCAAGTGCAGCGTGTGACGCTGAGGTCGGTTTGGGTTGTTCTAAAGCTCTGATAGCCTTCTTTTGAACCTGAAAACGTTTATTTCTCATTTTTCAAAAGGGAAAAATTATAGATTGTTTTGGAGGAGGCAAAGGGTGTTGCTCGGCTGGTTGTTTTAACTACATGAAAGCCTTAGTGATCAATATCTAAATCCTCGGAGCTGCGCTGAAGCTGTCTCGCTCAGTAATCTTCCCACCGGGTCCAGTGACCTTTGCCTCAGGGGAATCATAAACTGCAACCTCTTGCTGGCATTTTGCAGGAAATAATGCAAGCGGTTGGATAGATGTTGTTCTGAGTACTTCTTTCCTACCTAGTTTGACGATCAGAGAGACCTCGTGCAATTCTTTTATCCTAATTCCTTATCATGTGGGTCTCTTAAAGGTAGTAGGGCTTTGTGTCTCATCATATTTGCCATGCCCAGGGAACAGGGGTCACGGAGAGCTTTCTGCCCTGTAACTATACACTCCCTTTGCCTATGGTGTAGCTGCTAGCCACGCGTGGCAATCGAGTGGTTGAAACATGGCTGGCCTGAATTGAGATGTGTTATGAGCATAAAACACACACCAGATTTTAAAACAGATTTTTTTAAAAATGTGAAATATCAGATTATTGATTTTTTATATTTGATTACATATTGAAATGAAATCTTTTGGATATATTGGGTTAAATCAGGTTTTCTCAACCTCAGTACTATTAACATTTTGGGCCCCAGAGTTCCTTGCTGTTGGGGCTGTCCTCTGTGCTTTGTAGGATGTTTAGCTGCATCCCTGGCTTCCACCCACTAAATATCGTAGCAACCCAGTTGTGACAACCAAGAATTGCCTAAGGACGTTGCCAAGTGACGTTGCTAGACATTAGCAAATGCCCCCCAAGGGGGCAAAATCTCCCTGGTTGAGAACCACTGGGATAAATAAAATATATTATTAAAATTAGTATTACTGTTTCATTTTACTGTTTTTAGTGTGGCTACTAGGAATCTTAAAATGACACATGTGGCTTGCATTTGTGGCTGGTATTGTATTTCTACTGGACAACGCTGCCCTAGACTGAGCACCTTGAGATCAAGGCTCCCGCCTGCCATTATTGCCTCACCAATGCTGAGAGCAGACACACTCAGACCCGGCTCTGGGCAGACGGGCAGGGGCAGAACCACAGTAGATAATGTTTACAGGTGGGGTTGGTAGGTACTGGCCCATTGAAGATGCTCTGGAGAGATGAGGAAGGAAATGGGACAAACCCCAGAAGGTCACAGACCAGGCCCATTGGTTACTGGAAGAAAACACTCACAACAAGTCCTAGAGTTTGAGGAAAAGAGAATTTTTCATAAGTATTGTGAAACTACTGGCCACCCTGATGGCATGCATACCCCTGGATGAGGACCACTTCAGGACCCCACGTTGTGTTTTAACCGAGACAAGCTCTACTGTGTCAAAATAGAAGAAAATAATGTATCATGTGGGGGCATAATGTCCCAATCAGCACCCAAGCTCCCAAGTCCCCTTGCCATTTTTTTGGCAATCCTGACCCCCTTAGCTTGCATTTCCTCAGCTTTTCTTTCCAAACCTGGGTCTGTCTTCCCACCCATCATGTCCCACTCAGACCACAAAATCCTCAAAAGTTTCTGTTTTTAAGACACCCGGTATACCTTTCCGCCTACCATGTGCTCCCAAACTATTCTAATGTGGCCACATCTCCCAGGTTCTGAGTCCTTTAGTCTCGCTACCTGCAGGCCTTCCTAAAATTGGTTTCTTCCCAGCTCTTCTGATAGACCTTATACCTTGACGCAGGTACATGGCTTCGGGCTGAGTGTAATCTCAGCGCCAGACATCTCCCACTGTCTCTGGTAAGGCTCAGGGCTCCATAACCTATGCCCATGTCCCCATGTGGGAAAAGAAATTTTAACATTATCCTTTATCCATTAAGTTCCGTTTGACTGAAAGTAGCAGAGAACTCCAACTCAAAATGTTTCAGCAAATAAGAGGTGGGCAGCTCCACAGTTAATTTGGCAGCCCAAGGACATCATTAGTGACCCAGATGCCTTTCATCTTTTTCTCTTGGTCACCCTCAGAGTGTCCACTTTGTCCTTAGGATTTCTCCCTTCATAGTCCGTCAATGTCTGCAGCAGTCCCGGGTGCTCCATCCCGAGACAAGGTCCAGAGGTAGAAAAGGAACCACCTCTTCCTTGTGTCTCTTTTGAAGAGTGAGAAAACAGTTTCCACAAGCCCCCGGCAGACTTATCACATCTCGTTGGCCAGAACTGCCTCATGTATCTCTATCTAACCAATAGCTGGAGAAGAGAACGGGACCACCATGACTGGCTTAGACAGTAGCTCTCAAAGCGTGGTCTTCAGACCAGCGGCATCAGCATCACCTGATGCAAGTTCTCTGACCCCATCTAGACTTACTAAATCAGAAACTCTGCCAATTAAGTTTGTGTTTTAACAGGCCCTCCTCGTGATTCTGATGCACACTAAAGTTTAGGAACTACTGGCTCAATCCAGACCTTCTTCTGGGTTAAAATCTGCCTCCCTTGAAATATGTGGTCATCACGAAGGATGGATATGTAAACAAAATGGGGGTTCTCTTATGAAGTAGCAAAAGAAGAATAGATGTTGAATAGATAGCCAACATTATCTGTTATAATCCCATGTTAATTTTCATCCTTTTTGACTGGAAAATAGCCTTCCTGTATTATAAGCTTTGATTGTACATACCCTGTAACCACTTTATGGATGTTTCAAAGAATGTTCTTGGATATCCTTAGAAAAAGTTTGACTAACTCTGTTTCTATATCCAACCAAAACAATAACCCTTTAGCAATGCACAGTCTTTAAAACAATTTCCCATAAACGGTTTCATGCTATCCCCAGGACAATTCTATAAGGTAGAAAAAGTAGTTACTTTTATTTTCTTTTTACAGATGGGAAAACCGAAGCTCAGAAAGGGCAGAATCACACAGCTAGCAAATTTCAGAGCCAGGGTTCACTTTACCGATCCTCTGGCTCCAACTCTTTCACTCCTTCCGTGAGGACACCAAGCTGCCTTCCAAGTAAACATAGCTAGGCAGAAGCTGCTGTGACCCAGAGCATCCTATGTCAGAACCCTGCGGGGGCAGGACCTCCTGCAATAAAGGCTTTTAGGGGGAAAACCATTACTGTTTCCATGACTTCCATCTGCATGGCCTGCCCTGACGCAAGACATTGGAATGCTAACCACAAGAAAATCTGAGAGCTAGCAGAAATAGCAGAGATCACCCCACCACTGTTAATTGTCCAGCAGAGAGATTTTGCGTGCTGCTGCCCAAGAAAATGAGCATTTTCATTAACACCATGGATTTAATGAGTGACCTAAAGTTCAGCAGAAGAGATGCTAGCTTGATCACGTTGAAATTACCTAAGAAGATATTTTTCTCTAGAAAATCCAAATGATTTTCTATTTTACTTTTGTGAGCTAGAGATATGGATGACGTTTAAATTCTAATAAGAAAAAAAGCACACACAAGACATTAAAATAAATATCAACAGTGGCTTTTCAGCTAGGGGCCCCAGGCTGCAGTGTTCTTGAACAGCCATCAAACCAGGAGATGAACCCCCAAAGATCACATGGGGTTTCCGGGACAACAGAACCCAAGAAACAGGACCATCGTGTTTCTCTGCCTCGGGGGCTCTGATCTCCTTGTGCTCTCTCCACTCTACAGCCCTGCCAGGAATTCCCTTCAGATCCCAGGAGCCCTTTTTACTAGAAGGGCACTGCCTGAGATGGGAATCCTGTGAGCTCTAGCACAGCCTCAGCCTACCCTTTGAGATCCTCATCCGGCATCCAGGGACCCAGAGCAGAAAACAGCTCCTACTTGGAGACTCCCAGGAGACAAGGACTTTCATTGAGAAGAATATGTCAGCAGATTTCGATGGAAACACTGAGTAAAGGACAAGGACGGCATTGTCCTGATGTTCCTTGCTCTAGGGTTCTCCAAAGGAAATGGTCATCTCCAGATTCTCTACTTTTGACCCTGCCGCTGCTTTTTCTTCTGCCTTTTGTGGCCTCAGTTTACCCAAAATGATGATCTCTGAGCCCTGAAGTTCTATAAGTCTGTACTGGACCAGGTAGCTCTCCAGCTCCGGATTCAGCATCCGGATTCAGCTTAGGTCAAATGCACCTGCTCACCAAGATTCTGTCACCAAGGAGAATTTCTTTTTGATAAAGAGAAATCCCTACCCCAGCTCCACCGGGTCCGGGCACAGCTGCCAAGTCCTGTCCCCGACTGAAGTCCAACATCTTCCTGCCGGAATCCGGGTGGAGGAGCGCATGTTCCCCACCTCGGCCCTGCAGGAGCACTGGAGTTCAAAGCCCCAGGAAGACTCCGCCTAAGCTGGGCTCATGAATGCTTTATTATTGTTCGGCGGAGCTGTTACCCCCATGCCAGGCAAGTCAGAACAAGCCTTCTAAGCCGAGGTGATGGATGTTTGCAGGAAACCCATGGGAGTTATTAATATTCATGTTCCCGTCACACTTTTGCAAGTAATAGAAGCTTGTTTTCTGTAACACATCATTAGGCGAGGAAGACAAGTGGCCTCCTAGAGTTCTGAAGCACAAAGGGTGGTCACCCAAGACTCAGAAGGGACTGAGGGGAGAGCAGAGAAGGAGAGAGGTTGAAGGGGTTAAACTTTCTCCTTTGGGAGACTCTCGAAGGCCCTTTCAGGGAATGGAGACCTCCAGGGGCCGGGGCAGAGGAGCAGTGACAGAATCCGGGGCTGTTGACACTCTCCCCTCTCACAGAGGGCAACAGGACTCAATACGGGGTGTCTGAGGGCACAGCTTCAAGAGCGCAGGGTGGGGAATTGGGGCATCTGGGCTGAGCCATCTGCCTGCTTTAGAGCACTGGAGGGGCCTGCAGACTCAGGATCAGAACAGCAGGAGGTCGCAAGCGTCAGAGCGAGAGCATTCGCTGAGCTGGGGGTGGGGGCGGGGTGGAGACCAGGTCCAGCAGCTGGATGGGAGTGAGGAGGGAGGGTAGAGGCGTCCAGCAACTTAAAGGGCTGGTCAGTGGGGATGGGGGCAGGAGAGCAATTATCACCGACAGGCTTCTCAGAGCTGCCACCTGCCCCTGCCCACCCTGGGAGTGCCCGGTTAAAGTGGAAGCTGTTTTCACACACCCCATCCGCACCTCAGAACACTTCTCACCCTGCACTGTAATTAGGAGGGTGGCTTCTTTGTGCCTCTGTTTCCTCGTCTGCAAAATGGCCATAAGAGTAGTCCCTACCTCATTTTTGTTGTAAGAATTAGAAGAGTTAATACACGTAACCGTGCTTAGAACAGCACCCGGCACATAGGACGCTCCATAGACGCGAGTCGTCGTTATTACTACTATTAGCGTTCTTTCTGTGTCCATTGCCCTCAGTAGGCTGAGTTCCCTGAAAGCAGGAACTGTGTCTCATTATATTTGTTCCCCCAAAGACTAGCCTTGTGCCAGCCACCATTTAATTGCTCAGTGAACACGTAGTGAATGAACGAATCAATGAATGAATGGTACGTTCCATCATCCTGCCGTGTAGGAAAGGCTCTCTCCCTCCTCTGGCTGCAGAGTCATTTCCTCCTAATACTGTCAGGTCATCAATTCATTCCACAAATACTTGTTGGCCACCTTCTCTGGGCCAGGTCCTTCTCCAGGAGCTGAAAGTACAGCAGGGGAACAGAAATTACAAGGCCTCGAGGAGCTTACCTTTCATAGGGGGAGGGAGGTGACAAAGAAGTAAAGTAGGTATGTTAGATGATGGTCTCTGCTATGGAGAAAAACTGAATGGCAAGAATGCCAGGAGCAGGGGTGCTCAGTGTACCCCGAGAGCCGAGGGGAGACGGGCCTGACAGGGGGCCCCTTGCACTTCTGAGGAGTGAGGGAGCAGCCACGGGGATGCAGGGCTAGAGCCTGCCAGTTAGAGGGACCTGGGAGAGCAAGGATCAGCTCATTTTCACTGCGCTCTGACTGGTGGCCCCTCAGGGACAGCTGTCACAGTCTCTCTGAAACGGGGAGTATTGCCTTCAGCACCTGAGTGATCAAAGTCAGCTTACAGAACCGAGTTTTCCACAAAGTCAGAGTACCACCAACTTTGTTAACTCAAGTGTGTTTGTAGAGTGAAACTGGATTTCTCAATCTGATCAGGAAGGGACACGGCTGAAAATTCCCGATCTGTTCCCATCTATGGAGCATAAATCTCTTTCCCTCCTGGATACGCCAGTTAATTGAGATATTATATAAAAATGCCTAGTGCTAAACCTGGCACGTTGTAACTGCTGTAAGCGGTTATTCCTGTTATTCTCGTCTTATTCCCTCACCCTCCCCAACTTCCACACTTCCAAAGTGCTACAAAGCAGAAAAAATACTGGAGGAGGTTGTTGCTCTGTTGCTACATGGGGAGCATGGGTCGGGAGGGGGAGGAGGGCTAACTGGCTATTAATGTGTATTTTCTCTGCCAGGCTGTGAGCAGCTTGAAGCAGCAGTCTCCAGAACTTTCTAACTCTGCACAGTGCCCAGCAGAGGAGCTACCACGTAGTAGGTATTCAATAAATTCTTGAGGAAAAAATAAATGGAAAGTACAGCGCAGTACCGTACAGTCGGGGCACGCCCACTGTGCTCATTTCGATGACCTGCCATGCTTCTCAGCTAGCACGAGCCAGTGACGCCCACAGAGCGAGGCTTGACCAAGACCCAGCATCTCGAGAGCTTAACGCTCTTACTGTCTCACGTGTGCACTCCCTCAAATGCCACCTGTGTTTGGGTGGTGAGTGATTGGCAGCCCACAAAGGGGCTTTGGGTGATTTTACTATGCTTTAGCTTTGTTGGCATTTAGATATATCATCCCTTTCTGTAATTTTAAACTTCAGCTCAGTGTTCTCAGAGAAGATGTAAATTATTAAACAAAGGAAAGCAGCTCTGGCTTCAGATCAGACGGCAATTAGCATCACCTAGCACTGGGAAAAGTCCCTTCATGTGGTCCACGTGTTAGCAGAAGGAGCTGACAATTTGGCTATGATGCTCAAGTTCTGACCAAGATTAATCTCAGATGTGCCTGGAACCCAGAAGGACTAACTGAGATGATTCGGGCATTCACCCCCACCCCAAGAGAAAAGAAGAGGAAATTTAAAAAAAAGAAGAAGAAAGAAAAGATAAAGTAAATCTTGATATTAGAACAGAGGGAATTTATGTGAACTGCTCATTTTCTATGTCCCATGCGTGGTCCATACATGATCTCATTCTAATTTTTACATCATGAGGTAGATGCTACTACTTTGCAGATGATGCAACTTAGGTTCAAAGAAGTGAAACAGCTCACACGAAGGCCCACGGGAGGTGGAGGAGCTGGGCGTGGACCTGGACATGCTTCATGCTGAGCTGCTCTCCTCTCATGACGGCATGGGGCCCGCAGTCAGCCACATAGTACGTCCCATGGGGCTCACGGCAATGAGCAACAATGCCCTATGAAGAGCTTAAATCTGGGCCACCCCCTTTGCATGGGTACAGTAGGAGAGGGGAATGAGTCTTCACACATTTCAGTGACATCAGAACTATCTCCTCCCCCTGAGGAAAGGAAAGAGAGGTTTTCTTACAAGCTGGAGTCATGAGGTCCAGGAGCAGCGTTTTTCAACTTTTTCTCCGCTAGGGTCTCCCACCTTTGCATATGTTGTGTCCCGCCACTGGATTATAATCTATATTACATGTGTAGATACAGAGAAAGAGATGTGTTATATATTTTACATCCCCCTTCAATGCTAGAACCAGGCCTTGCCTCCCACAGACACTCAGTAAATATTCATTGAATGAATATTCTTGTGTAAAATCTATCATGGGAAATAAGAGATTATAACTGATCCAACTAAACACGGTTCAAAAAAGAGAAGCCTTTAAGCAGTGATTATTTTTTTTCTGATTCCAAAAGTAAGTCCTCCTCTCAGGATTCAGAAAGTGGCAGGAGGTATTGACACTGGAATCTGGGGACGGGGAGACTGAATTAATCGGTATCCAAACAGAAACCTTGGTTCGCCTGAGTCCCTCTGCTCCTGCCAGATGCCTCTGACTGTGAAGAGCTTCCACTTCTCAGGGTTGATCCTCGCAGAAATGAGGGGAAATGAGGCCTGAAAAGGCAAATAAAAGAGTTAAAAGGGCACCATTAGAAAGGCAGGCGGGCTTTTCAGGTCAAAGTTCTGAGTGGTCAGACAAATATTAATAGGAGGGAGAGAGAGCAGAGGGCTGCGTTTGCAAAAGACCCTCGGACTACCAGGACAACAATGAAATTCCGAACAATGAAAGCCAGGAAAACGGGGAAGAAAATACTGTTTCTAAGATTCCCAATAAGACCCTTTTTACCCATCTGGAGAGACCACACACACACACACACACACGCACACAACTGATGAGACTGTTTCCAGGCCTTGGTAACCTTCCAACAACCATTGTTGCCAATGCTGTGCCCTTGGTCTCAAACCACCTGCTTGGTGTGACACAAGCCAGCTATTCCAGCTGAGCATCCCAGGACCCTCGGAGTTCACATTTGCCAGGTGACTTCTGAGCCTGAGGAAAGAGCCAGCTCAAACATTTCACTTGGGATCATGCCAAAAAGCAGCTGCCTGAATAACAGCCCCATAACCAGCTCCAGGAATATTTTCCCACTGGATGAGAAGGGTCATTTATGCTGCCAGGATATGGGTTGCAAGGCAAGAAGAAATATTCATGTAAAAGAGGCTGACAATGTGATAAAATCTCTTTCTCTCTTCCTCAGAAATTTCAAACCTTCTTGGAACAAAGACCTAGAGATGTCCTCTGACATGGCTACGCTCTACCATTATACAGCTAACTCACTTTTCTAAAACAGCCAGAAAACATCCAACATTCTATGTGCCCAGTGCTGTTATAAGTATTCACAAGTATTAACTCATTTAATAAATGCAAAAAATTCTATAAGGTGAGAAATATCATTACTGCCATTTCACGGATGAGGGAACTGGCCCTGGGAGGTTAACTTGTCCAAGATCGCATGGCTCCGGGACCCTCTCTCTTACCCACTGCACTATACTGTGTCTTGTATTAGGATCCCAGGGAAACTGTCTTAGATTTTTATCTCACAGTCATCGGCACAGAGTGACCCCTTGGTCTTTCCACTGGGAATATATATGTCTTCCTGAGGATTTATTCAATTCAGCAAATCCACTGAAACCTTTCAGCACGTGCTAGGTGAAAATCAGGGCTAGATGCAGGGGCAGGCTCCCTCTGGTGTGGGAGACAGGGCTCTCCACACTGCAGCTCCCTTCCAAGGAGGAGCTGCACTGATGTGGGATATGGTTTAGAACCCCGCTGGACCGTAAGGCAGGGTGGCACATTCTGTGCGATGAGCAAGAAGTTAAATGCACTTGCATCCCTGACCTGCTCTCTCCCTTCCTTATTTAGTCCCTGACTTTATTTCCAGATTGTGTCCTCATATTTGGTGAGGGTGGTAAGTTAAACCTTCGGCTTCCTACCAACGTGCTTCTCCCAAGTCCCTCGGGGGATGACTTAGGCCAGCTCTGCTCTAGGCTGTATTTCCCCAGAGCATCTCTCTGATAGATTCAGTTGTCCTTGCCCTCTTACCTTCAGATTTGGTCAAGATTTGAGTGGGGGCCTCAGAGAAAGGGACCAAGGAAACAAGTTTTCAGTCTAGTCTTTGAGCTCTTTGGAAGGCCAGAGAAGCAGCTGTGACTCACACGGTGAAGCCTGCTCACCCGAGCTGTGGGTTCCGCACGGGGGTTTGGCCAACACCCTGTAGTAATCCACAGTGTGCTATTGTCTCTCCATGTCCTCCATGCAGGTCTACTTCAAAACCAGTAGTGGTGAACTGTGCCTGATTGAGGATTCTGCTTTTCAGGATCCCATCTACATCCATCTCCATCTTGGAGACATCTTAGAGATATAAGGATCAACGAACCGTGATCCTTTCCCACCTTCAAGGAACTTAGAAATCTGGTGGGGCTATAGACACAAATGCAAGAGGTCAGCTATAAGGTAGACAGGGAACACACAGTCTGTCTAGCTGGGAACACAGAGGAGGGCATGATGGACTTCCACTCAAGCGTCAGAAGAGGCTTCACAGGCCTTGAAGAATGGACAGGATTTTGATGGCAAGGGAGGGGAGGCACACTCTAGGTCAAGAGAACAACACAAGTAAGGGCTATGAAGCATGAAAGGGTGTAGGGTCTTGAAGAATATCAATGACTGAAGCTTCGGGTATAAGAGCTCAATAAGACATGAGGCTGAAACCAGCCCACAGAAAGACCTTAATGGTCACATTAAAGGGCGTGGCCTTTGTCCTTGAATAAGTAGGCAGAGATTACAGGCTGTGACTATTCGTTTTCTGAAGACTTCCCCTATCCCTCCCTTGAGCTCTGGACTAGCAAATCCAGCTGCATGGACTGGGCACATCTCCACTTGTAATTCTCATACACATCTCAGATCTGATATGTCCAAACCAAACTCTCCATCTTCTCCCCACATCTGCTCTTCCTGCCGTCTTCCCCATTTTCCCGCTGCAGAGCCAAAAACCTGGGTGTCAATTTTACTTCTTTCTTTCTCTGACATCCCACAGCCAATCCATCAGCAAATTCTAATAGCTCAACCCTGAAGATATACCCAGAATCCCACCACTTCCCACCGCCATCTCCCACCGCAGCTACCACCGTGGTCCAGCCGTCATGATCTATGGGCTGGATTATTGCAAGAGCCTCCCATCTCCCACCCCAAGACTAGTTTCCACCCAGCAGCCAGAGTGATCCTTGAAAACTGTAAGTCAGATCATGTCAACCACTTCTCTGCTCAAAACCCATCAGGAGTTTTCCTCCCACTCAGAGTAAATGCTGAAGTCCTTACCTTGGCCTCTCTGTCCTACATGCCCTGACCCCGCCCCCTTCTCTGAGCTCTTCTCCTACTGCGCCTACCCCCTGCATCTCCCCCCGCATGCTGGCCTCTTTGCTGTTACACACCAAGCCTGCTCTACCTCAGGACCTTTACACCTGCTGTTCCCTTGGCCTGGATCTTGAGATGGGAGGATTATCCAGGCAACTCCAGTGTAATGAAAAAGCTTCTTATAAGAGGGAGGCAGAGGGAGATTTGACAGAGAAGAGAAGGCAGGGTGATGATGAAAGCAGAGATTGGAGTGATGTGGCCACAAGCCAAGGAATGCAGGCAGCCTCCAGAAGGAACCAGCCTGCTAACACCTTGATTTTAGCTCCCTCAGACTCATTTCAGACTTCAGGCCTCCAGAAATGTAAGATAACAAATTTGCGTTTTTTCAAGCCACTGAGTTTTGGTAATTTGTTACAGCAGCAATGGAGAACCGATACACCTGGGGAACCACCAATGTCTGTCACAAGTATGAAGGGCACTGGACAAGTTTGATGGATCTGCAAGAATTCTTTTCCTGGATGTGGACCTAGCACCACTCATTAAGCCACGCTGTGACAGCATCCCACATAAAACATAGGTGGATTAGCACAGATGTTAGCTCAGTGACAATCTTCCTCAAGCAAAAAGAAAAAAAAGAGAAAGATTGGCAACAGATGTTAGCTCAGGGCCAACCTTCCTCACACACACAAAAGAAGAATTCTTTTACTCTTGAAATTCTAAGAAACTAAAGGAACTTTAAAAAATTCTTGCAGTCTCTCCTGCTCCTGTCTCCTTCCATGGCAAGACGGTGGAGGCTGAGCCAGCCCTGGGCCAGTCCCTGTCTACTCAGCTTGGCCTCTTTTGTAGCAGAAGCTTTGGGAAACACTATTTCCAGACCTGGCATACAGAAATCATCTTTTTTTTTTTTAAGAGCATTAGCTCTCCTAGCTTTTTCTTTCTTTCTTTTTTCCCCAAAGGGAGGAGGAGAAAGAAAAGACTTGATGCCCTGAAGCAGAAATAATTACCTCAGGCCTTCGAGACCGCATTCCTGCTGCTTATGCCGTCCTCATCAAAGTCGACCAGGAACTAAGAGCAAACTGTAGCCTTCTATTCACTGTTTCTTTAAATAATCTTTCTGCCTCTCCTCCTTGAGAAAGAGAAATTTGAAAACCAAAGACTAGTATTACCCATAGTGATAATGGTTCGCGTTTATACTCCCAGAGAGCATCAGCATCATTAGGAAATTAAACACACGACATTCTCTCGATGTGCCAGGGCAGTTCTGTTACTCCCTCTTAGCCACAGGGATCCAGCTGCTGGGAGACACAGCCCTCACTCCTACACTTGTCACCCATCAGTGACAGAGCCGAGGCTGGAAACCAGGTCAACAGGGTCTCAGAGCTTTCCAACATACGTAGAACCAGCAGCAGCCAGCAAGATCCAGAAAAGACTGTGTTTACAAAAAGAAGTATCAATTAATAACAGGATTCAAGTAGAGTGTCCCCATTCTTTAGAGGAGATAAGACGTGAATAATAATGAGAGAACAGAAGACAGTGTAGAAACCACGGGCTATGCTGGGTGGCATAGACAGTAAGAGCTGCAGGAATTCAGAGAAAGGCGTGTGGCTGCCGTTCGTGCAACTGTGGCTGCCGTTCGTGCGACTGTGGCTGCCGTTCGTGCGACTGTGGAGGTGTGTCTATGCCTTTTTTCCCCACGTTTCATACCAACTAGAATTCTCGTAGCTCAGGGAGGTGCTCCGTCCTTCCTCGGTCAGAGCACGTATATGTTCTCCCTAAAGACAATACAACAGACGAGAATGTGTTAGACGTTAGGAGCTCGGGCCTCTGTGCTCCTCTGTCCTAGTGAGTGACCTGGATTAAAGAAATCTATTGCTTAGCGTTGGCATTACTATAAGACTTATGTGACCCAGCCCAGATCCCTGCTCCGAAGAGACAAGACAGAGAGGTACTTGTAGGACTGGAAGTGTCTTATCATTTGCCAAAATGAGCTAATTCTTTTAAGCAGCTTAGTGTCTCACTTAAGGCCAATAGGTGATTTCAGTGAATTTTTTTCAGAAGGACGGAAATGAATTAAACCAGTGGGTCCAGACTTTGAGATTTCACAGACCCGTTAAACTTCCCCCCCTTCCTCAAAATAAATGTGGGGGACTTAGGAAATTTTGTTTTGCCAAGTGAAGGCATTTAAAAAGTTGCTATCATCTGCTATGACCATTATTCTGTAAAAGAAAGGGCGTTTTAATGTCAAATAAAGTAAAAGGACCTAATCTCAGAATTCTAACAGAGAATTCATGTAGATCTACGAAAACACTACATTGTCCTTATTTTTCTCATCTCATTGCAGACTGGTGAAAACTTTGCAATGTTCTAGCCTCAGGGCCAGACCTGTGTTTGGAAGTCTCCGGGTTAAATGCTCCTGAGCCCTCTGACGATTCTCAGTTTATAGATCTCATTTTACCATTTGTATCCAGACTCAAGGAAAGCCGAGTCACGTACCTATTTTGTGCCTTGAAGCCACAGTGACAGGTAGACTGTGCTGGCACAGGGTAGTCTTTGGGGGAACAAACGCTTTCATCCATCCACCTACCCACTCATTCATTCACTCAGCATTTACAGAGCACCTGCTGAATGCCAGGAACTATTTTAGGAAATAGGGAAGGAAAGAAGAATTCTCAAGCCCTACTGGCACATAAATCATGAAACAAGGAGACAACGTTGCAAAATGCAGCAAGACCTGCAAACAGCAGTGCCAGGGCCCACACAGGTGTGGTCAGAAGATGAGGGGGTTTGGGGCACAGGGAGGGAGGGGTTTGTGCATGTGCTACATCCGCCGAAATTTCCATCTGCCATTGTACACACCATGGTAACGATGCTGACAGCAGGCGTATCTTCAGATAAGGCAGACAATGATACATCCCACTGTTCTAATTCTGGAACTGCTATGCCACCTCATTAATACGTGAAAATGTGTTAAAAAGCTGCTGATAAACAGCTGCACGAAGGCAGAAATGGTGGCTCCCATCACATTTGCAAGCTTTATTGGCTCTCAAACATGGCATGAGAAGTGAAGCTTTGCCTGCATGTGTAAACGGGGTAATTTGCTGTAATACTCCATTTTATTGGTAGATGTTTTGCCAGATCATGTCTCCCCAACCACAGTTTAAGGACACTTCTGATTTGCACAGCTCTGTAAACTGCCTCTTTCTTAGAAAGAACTGTCATGTCGACTGGTATAGTTGTTTTAACATTCCAATTTATCAATAAAACGGAAGATTGACTAGCTTCCATGCACTGCACAATTTCTAATAATGGAATTTCTGTTCCCTCAGACAACCTTTGATTGAGGAGTTAGATACAAATTATGTACAAATCAGTGCAAGCCTGGAGTCGAGTGGGGCAATGGAAAGTGCATTCTCAGGCGAGGGGAGTAAAATTTTATCCCGAGCCGGGACCAGACCCGGAGTTAGCAAAGAGGCTTGTCTGAAATGGTATAGTCAGAGCAGATTTTCATTTCTCACAGGCACTGTTGCCCAAGACCAGGGGCAAAAGGCCCAGTTTACCTTACTGTGGGGTTGGCTCTGCTCTGCATCTCTCTAGCTACACTTCCAGCTGGAGGAACAGGCTCCAGCGAACCTCAGTTCCAATTACCTCCTTTACCCCCCTCCTCTCCTCTTTCCAGTGACAGATTGATGGCCTCCTCAGGCACCTTCTGAATGCACCCGTGACAGGGGACAGCAACATTGAGCTCGCTGACTTGATTTCCACCGTGTCCCTTTTTAGACCGGGCCTGTGCAGTGATTTCCGTCCCTCACCTCCCCTCGGCCTCCCCCAGCCCACAGAGGAATGGCAGCCTGTAGGGGGCCCTCTCTTCTGTTGGGGGCCAGGTGGCGGCTGCTCCTTTCCTTCTGCGTTGGGGATGACGCATTTGTGTAATTTTTATACTGTGTTTGTTTTCTTGGCAGATGGCTTACTTCTCATTATTGGGGTGGCATGGTGGGGAGAAGAAGGGTGTAACTCTAGGGGCGTGTTCTGCCTGATAAAAGGCAGGAAAAAAGAGGATGGAGTTTTTTTTTTAACACACCGAGAACAAAACTATATAATTTAACCAAACGCAAAGAGCTTCGGATCCTGCAATTACCCAAGCAACTTCCAAGCGATGCTTGGAGCAGGGTAACTCAGAGAGGATTTTCTTTCTAGAAGCATTTAGATGATTCTCCTGGCACACACATCTCCTTTGGCCTATCTCCCCTGGACCCCATCCCCACCCTGCCTCCTGGAAGAGTGCAAAAATGGGCTCTGGGTCAGGGTGCCCCCACGTCTAGAAAATGTGAATGTTTCCTGGCAGGGTCAAGAGTAGGGTGCCTTAGAATTGAAAATGCAACATTAAGCTAAAGCCCTTGGTATTAAATTTGACCTAATTAAGACACTACCGGGGCAAAGCATTCCAATAGCAATTACACAGATTGTAAAGGGGTGAAGTACCTTTTAAAACCAAGAAATGCTTCTGCCAGAAACAAGCACCCCTGAGGCTCAAGGGAGGAGTGTAAATGCAGGCCATCACTCAAGCAGGGTACCACCCTCCCGTCAGCTGCCACCAAGGCGGCCTGCCTGAGGGTCTCTGCGAGGAGCATGGGGCTCCCTCTTCTGAAGAACTGTCATCTCTCCTAGGGACACTTTCTCAAAAGCTGCAATGAGCCTCTCATTTGTGCCCCTTGCCTCCCTTACTAAGCCATTCGTTCATTCATGGATTTTTTTTTTTTTTTTTGAGCATTTACTATATATCAAGACCCATCTCAGCTTCTAAAGATGCAGAGATGGATCAAATAGGATGACCCAAATGGCAATCTCCTGGCAGAAATAATCTTAGGCATTTTCCTGCAAACAGTTTTGAGGTTCTCCTGATAGGAAATTATTCATTCAGGTCTATTTTGAATATGGAGCCCTTATTAGGCATAGGCGTTGTGCAAGGTGCTGGAAATATAAAGATGAGCAAGTTATATCGCCCCTGTCCCTGAGAAGTCACAAGTCTAATGGAAAAAACAGACATATGCATAAACACTTAAGGTAGTGAGTAGCAGCCCTCAGCTGCAGGTGGGAAACAGAGGAACAGAGATTGGCCCCAGCTGAGACAGCACCATAAGACTGGAATATGGCTCAGTGATCCTGCTTGCTTTGCAGAACAGGTACAACTGCTATGGATTTTAAACTAAGTCAACAAGAGGTAAGAGTCTAGGCTCTGGGGCCAGGGTTCAAATTCCAGTTCCTCCAATTACTGTGCGCTCTTGGGGAAGTTACTTAAATTCTCTGTGCCTCCATTTCCCCATCTGTAAAGTGAGGCTAATAAAGCAACCTCTCTGAGTTGTTTTAGGATCAAAGAAGACAACATATGTGAGGCACCCAGCACAGTGCTCTCCGGCTCCATCGTGAGCTGTGTGATGTCGTGCAAGTTGTTTAACTCTATCCTTAGTTTCTTCAAAACACCTACCTCATAGCGTGTTAAGAGAATTTAATGAATAAACACGTGGAAACTCTTGTAACAATGCCTAGCACATCTTAGTTATTATTATTGATGTTTTTATTACTACAAACACTCTCAATGAAATAATTTAAAAACTTTACATTTTAAATTATGTTCTCATATTCAAAGGAAAAGAGTATCAGCCTGGAAATCAGAAAGTTAATTAAGGGGATTTAGGAAAAATTGATTAACCTCTCTGGGCCGTGGTCTTTTCATGGATAAAGTTACCTCCTCCAGAACCCACCCAGTCGCCTGGTAGGCAGAATCAAGGCCTCCTCAACGGCACCTGGAGCAACGCCTATGCTGGGATAAGCCTGGCGGCAGTCTCCCCCCTCGCCTGTGAGCTTTGAGAGCTGGTGTTTCCTTTCACCTATCCACCTCATGAGAGGTCCTAATAAATGTTTACTGAATGAGCAAATCCAAGTTTTTAACCGAGAACTTTGGGGACACTGAGAAATTCCACTAACTTCCTTCAAGTCACCAGTTTAGCTAGAGGAAGATGTGAGCCTAGAACTGAGAGTCTTATTCTGATTACAACGTCTTCCCTGAGACTACAAAGTCAGCCTCTACAGAGAGGAAAATTGGGAGCGATTGTTTTCTTTGCAAAGAATTCTTTATTTTCGGGGCTTAACATCAATTACTTTTAAATTGAAAGCTACTTTAAAAACTGATTTAGCAAACGTCAGTGTATCTGCAACTTGTCGGTGACAGACCTGTTGCACAAAGCAAGTGCGGCTGGATCCTGACTCAGAATTAACGGGTGTGCGCTATCGGGATGACTGGCACCATCTGTGGGCTTGGGGGGTTGGTCTGTTGTCGTTGTCTGCAAAGAGAAGCTGAAACATTACATAAAGAAGTCATGGCTGGAAGGCTCTGGTTTGTTCTTAATTCCTGGATATTTACCCAAATACCCAAAGAAGTGGAAACGAAATCTTGAAGCCCAAATCAAATTATTTCTACTCCAGGACAATGAGATCTCCTATGATCCCAAATGATGATCATAGAACACAAGAACAGTGAAAAAGAAACTGTTCTTTTATATTCCAAGCTGATGTCTTTTATATTCCAAAATTGCCTCTTAGAAATCAAAGACAAGTTTTAAAAGTCAAGGCCTTTGATTTCCAAGAACACAGTTCTGGGGAACATAAAAAAGTAGCTAAAATTTTCTAGCCAAAAGTTAGGATTTATTGACAGAGGATCTGTTACATCCTCTTCTGGTATGTGAGACTCCGTGGATATCTTACATAGTATCAGCCACTTGGAAGATGCTTACTGGAGAGGCCATCTTCTAGATAATCCTCTCTTAGTAGTAGTTGTGAAGAAGAGGAAATAAACGGATGGGGATGGAGCTTAGGTGAAAAGAGATATAGATGCACTGCAAAGGGATCCTCAGGGAACGGCATCCATGTGTGTGCACACACACAATCACAACATTCCCCACCTTGGACCCTTCCCTTCGGAGAGTTCCACTGCAGTATTTACTGTCTTCTCCTAACTCAGAACTCAGTAAAGGGCAGGAAGAAGCAAGAAGGGATTCTGTGATAGCATTTCAGCAAGATTAAATCGCATTACCTGCCTTTCAGATGCCGTTGCTCCATGTTATTCGTGGTCACAGTGACCACTACCCCTGTTCCTTTAGACTTCATGTACATCCGCCACATAGTAACACCACTTCAAACTCTGGCCAACAGGGTTGCTATTCTACACACTAGCAGTGAACTTAACTTTGATCTTAACCTACAAGAAGTGGTACAATGTGAACATATTACATGTTAGCCCCCAGATTATATAAATAGATGAAACCCCTATATTGTTAAGAGATATCAAGGTACAAAGTTCTTTGAATATATCTTTAAGTATAATAGTTCTCAAATTATGCAGTAATTTCTGTGTTTATATGTCTATCTCTCTCACTAGCCTACGAGTATTTTAAGTGTCAAGACCATCTTGTTGGGAAAGCAGTGCAAAGCCTGACACATCATTCAGTTAATATTTGATGGATAAGTGAACCCATAAATGTACATATGTCCAGGGTCAATGTGGCTAAAAGCCCAGATTCGGAGGTCTGACTGCCTGGATTCTAATCCTAGCTCCACCTTAGTAGCTGTGTGACCTTGGACAAATTGCTTAATCTCTCTCTTGAGTTTTCAGATTCCCCATCTATAATATGTTGCAATAATGCTATATACTTCATAGAATGCATACCACAGTGCCCGACACAAAGTAAATACTCAATAAATACTATTACTATTATAATTGAACTTCAGAATGTCTGGCCGAGGTAGCCACCAAAAGACAACACGCATTTAGCTCGTTTAATCCTCAACTTTAGTCAAGAAAAAGCCATTTTGTAAGCCTTTATTTCATAAGCTGAGACATGGCTTAATGGCCTTCCAGAACATGAAAGAGTTCCAGGTGCAGGTGGCAGTGAGCAGCTGTTTTCCATCTCCGCTGAGGACCAGCTGAGAGCCTTAAAGAGCAACAGGAGTGATTTGGGTATAAAGTATCAGGAATGGTATCCCAGTGTTTGAGAGTGCGGAACTCTAGGCGGAAGCCTCAAGGGAAGCCATGGAGTCCCCTCTCGTGAGATTCGTTAAAAATTGGATACTTAACCAAATCGCTCAAAGATGGATAAAGACCAGGAGAGCATCTCACGTTAAAGTAACAAGCAGTTGGCTCGGGCAGTCAAGTTTGAGTTACTCTGCTAGTTCCAAGGAAGTACTATCACCTGGAGATACATACAAAACGGAAAGAAAGTGGGGGAAGCAGATCCCTCTACTTACTGAGATTGTAACAAAAATATTTTAATATGCTGCTAATCCTCATTCAAAATAACTTCAAATCTCATTAAGAAACCATTTCCGAAGGACCTGGATGAATGGCGCCCGGTGTAGGTGCTTCATGATAGGGGGCAGCGCTGGGGGCCGTGTGCAGAGGAACCTCAGGTACATACTGACATCCTACTGTGTGCAGGTCATGCTATACACAATTTCCAGGTTATGATGGCAAATAGATGAGGGGAAAGTCACTGCCATTCTACTCTCCGAGGGGGAAAGTGTCAGAGAAATTCCTGCAAGTGGAGAGACCCAAATTCCACACCTATTATTCTTTTCAAGCAGAAGAGTATTTTGCATATTTCCTCTTGGGAAGAAAATATTCTGATTTTAGTGAAGATGTGGATGCAGGCTGTTGCTCTTCTTCTTGGTTGCTCAGAGGAAGAGACCAAAGAGAAAGAAGATTTCTAGGGGGAAAAAAGCCAGCAGAGGCTTTGATCCTGAGCATCCTGAAGCTGGAGTTAAGGCTGAAAGGGGAGCCTCTATAGGTGACTGAGGAATCAAGGCTTGTTTGCAGTTTTATAGCCATATAAGGGGATTAGACAGAAGGCTGGAATGTGATATGTGACAGACACAAATGGAGTTCAACGGTTTGTTCTCTTCCAAATTATTAAACATTAAGTTTAAATGTTTTCGTATAAATATTAAATTATATGTATATAGCGGATGGCAAATTTTCACATTACCACTCAGTTTTTTAAGGAAAATGTAGCTTGTTTATTTCCTATAACCATTCTTCCTCCAAGCTCACACCCCACTGAGGAGTAAGGGAAAAAGACAAACTTGCCAATTAATAATATCTCAGTCTCTTCCCTTTTAGACAGTGTCTTTGGTGATTCCTTTTTTTTAAGAGAGAGAGAATTCTATTTGTTTTCTCTCCCCAAAATGGCTCATAGTGGTGGGAAGGAGGGCCAGTGGCCCATACGGGGGGCCCTATTCTTTGCAGTGGCTGGCCTGGCCCAGTGCTGATCCGGAGTCTGCTGGGACATGACTGGTCCCTTGTGGCCTTTTGGGACACTGACGCAATCGTTCCCTGTCCACATACACCAGGCTGCAGGGAGCTAGAGGTTCTGCCTCAGACCATGGTCATCCCCAAGGTCAAGCTTCTACAGTTCCCGAGCCACGTTGGACAAAGTGCCAATGCAAAGCCAGCTTCTGCTCAAGGCTTGCAGCCTTTCCCCAGTCATGGATGCGGAAGGGGGCCACGAGCCCAGTGCTCTCAGGCTCCCACCCCTAGCAGCAGATTTCCATCACAACCTCCCCTACTCCCCAAGCTTCTACCTTGTAAAGCAGAAAAAAATTCTCCTCTTATAGCTGTACTTGCTTTGTTTCACCACAACTGGTTTTAACCAGCTGAAACTGTAAAATGGTCATGACCCTTAGCAACCTCACCACCACTAAAACTGACAAACAACTAAGAACTCCAAGTGACCCGGGTTCGTCAGACCCTTACTGGACCCAAATGACCAATGAACAACAGGACTCGTCTTAGCCAATCACACACTGATTCAGGGATGCACTCTGACTTTGCCAGAGTCCAAGCTTTCAGTCAAGAATTAGCATCAATACCGTGACCTCCTCCCTTTCTTGTGCATAAAACCCCCTGACATTCCCCCTCAGAAATTTCTTCACTGCTGTGTACCTTGCCTGGGAAGTAACTGAGCAGAGCGCTTGCTCTGTGGACACTGTGGTCACTGGTTTTCCATCAATCATCCCAACAGGAGGAGGAAGTGAGGACACAGGCATCGGACGTCTTTGCCTTGCTCTTTCGTCCTCCCTCTCCTCCTCCAAAGTGCTCCTTTGCAGGCGGTAGGTCTTCCCCTACATCATTGTTCCCACGGGCACTGAGCCACATGGCCTAGCATGGGTGGCAGATGGGATGCAGGAAGAAAAACTGGCTTAGTAATAAGGACGCATATTGAAAAGCAGTTTTAAATTATTATTCCCATTATACACCTATACCAGGAATGAAGGTCCACAGTTTAATCTGGTAGGCAACAAGACAGTCAAGAGTTTACTCAGTAGATTGTATACTAATAATAAATGCTTAGAGTGCTCAGCACGTACCAGGAACTTTTCTAAGCCCTTGACTCACCTAATTCTTGGAAGCTCCCTACGTGGTAGGTATGATTGTAATTATCATCTCATTTTATACATAGCAGGACTGAAGCACAGGACAGTTAGGTCACCTTGCCCAACGCTGCAAGGTGAACTGTGGATGAGCCAGGATTCAAGTCTAAACAGCTTGGTTCCCATGAAACTCACATCCTACTGCCACAGTGCCACCACTGGGTGTCAGCATAACATCCCAAGGAGTAGCAGTCTGTTAAGGAAGCCTTTCCTGAGGGCCTTCTAAGTGCAAAATACTTATGCATACATTTCCTAATTTAATCTGAGAGATGAATAAACTCTTTAGAGAACACAATAGGCACGGTTTAGTTAATGGAATGACTAATTTGCATCAGAGGAGCTTTTGTCCATATTTTTTTTAATTGAAAAAACGACATTAGAACAGACTTGCAAGTTAAGAGACCGGTCCCTAGATTCTTCGTTAACAAAGGGCTCTTTCCAGCCATTCGCTCCTTATCACACAATGAAACCATTTCCAGAAAGACTTCAGGACACACTCACTCTGTCCTCTCCCTCTGCAAAAAACCAGCCAGAGACAAGCCTTTGCTATAAAATTATCTGGTTTAATCACCATTGACATCAGAACCGTAGTACATTAGAGTACAAAACCTGTATGTACAATTACACACGCAAAAAAATGTTCTTTGTGAGGAGCAATTTTCAGCAAACCTGACAAACAGCAAGAGTCATTCCTATTTTGGGTTTGAAAGGAGAAATGGAAATTTCCAAGAGGTCTCCCCCCTCCCTCTGGCTCCAGTGACCCTCCGAACATCAATTTGCAAAGGCCTGAGGTAGAAAGGGAGGTATTAACAATATCAGGCACTTATTCCTCCTCTCTTCTGGAAGGAGAGAATTTTTAGGAAACATTTTCCATCGTTTATTATACTGATGTTCCATCCATCTGCATCATTAGGTTCAGTAGTTACCATGACGATATGATGCCTACAGCAATCTAACTTGATAGCCAGTTGCCAGAATGTGAAAAAATAGGACCAGCTAAGAAAGTGAGAGAAATATAATTAATCTGAACCACATAAAAAATGTGCACAAAACTGGGACCAAGAGGGAAACTGCTGAAATGTCACTGGAGAGAGAATGATGACAGGATGTGCCAACCAAGTTTCAGGATAAAAACTTTGCTAACTAGAGCCGTGAATCAGTCTATAACTAAGACTGAGGGAGGAGGCAAAGTTCATTTAGAATATTGCTCTAAGCACCTCCCCCCTCAATAATTTCCTGCGGCAGAGCCCAGCGGTGTCATCGTTGATCCCAGCAGTGGTATTCATAGGCTCTGACTTTCCTGAGGATCGGAAGCCACCACCCAAAAGCTGCCGCCATGGCATTCTGCTCACCCCCAGGCTGCTGCTATACTCAGCTTTTCCATCTGATGAAGTACCTTCCGTGGTTCTGAAGCTAATCTTAGGAGACTGGCCTGAGCTGTGTCCTGGGAGACCCTGTCCCCTTGCCTTCTCCATGCCCAGTGGAGGCAATAGGCTAGCACCACCCTCTTGGGGGCCCCAGTATGGCAGAGGGGCTGGGAGGTTAGGAAAGGAGAGCAACATTAAAGTTGTGCCTCAGGGAGACCAGCCTGGGACGGGTGGCCGTTCTCCTCACGGCTGGGTTGGATAGCGGCGCTGAGCTAGGCGATTCGGCCGGTTCAGGCTGGTAGCTGTGGGGAGCTGGAAAACAACAAATGTTGCATCAGATTATTGCCCCAAGCATGACTCCACTGGGGCTGCCTGGCTGCATTGAGCTAGGGCATCCTGAGTGTCTAGAACAGCAGCTGCCTTTGGCTTCCCGTGGTGGTGTGCTAACTATTCACTTTCCCCCAACGCCGTCTTGAATATGGAGAAAGAAGGTGGATCTTATGAAGGGGGAGGCCAAATGATGCATTGGAGCGATCGGTCTGCCCCAGCTCACTGAGAAACAGGGAGTTCCGCTTCTCTCACAGTTTGCAATGATCCCTCCATGCCCAGGACAGAGGGACAATGCAACCACTCCAGTGATACCAACACCAATCATGTCTCTTGAGTCTTGAGACTTATGAAAGGTCAAAAGCAATATTAATCATAGCAACCTTTATGGAGCATCTTCTATGTGCCAGGCCCTTCACACACATGCTCCCATTTAATCCTCACTACTACCCTGTGAGGTAGCAAGCACCAACCCCATTTTACAGATGCAGAAACTGAGACTTAGAGAGGTTAAGTCATTGCTCAAGAACTCACACGGAGGAAGTGATAAACTAGGATTGTAAACCCAGTTCTCCCTAATCTGAAGCCTGTGCCCCTAACCCCCTCCCTCCGGGCTTCCTTACCTGGGGGACCTGAGATGGGTTGTAGAGAGGAACAGCCCCTTTCAAGGCAGGCGAGGGAGGCAGAAGCCCAGGGTTGAAGCAGAGCTCAGAGGAGACACCCTGTGATGGAAAACAATAGAAAGTGCCATCAGTCGCCACTTCCCAGATTCCAGAACATCAAGGGCTTCCCTGAGCATCAACATTGGCCAAGAGATGCAAGTGGGAAGGGTTTCTTGATACAACTCAGGGTATCTCAAGCAAACGTGGCTCAATGACCAGGGCACCGCTGACCCCGGGGTGTGGGGTGGCATTGCAGAGGCTCAGGTGCTGCTGGAGCACATGAGAAGAAAGAAATTATATTAATAGCATCATAAAAAGTAATATCATATTCATGAAAGGCTTAATATACTGCAAGAGTGCTCTAACCAGACCGCAAGAAATAAAAACGTTTTCCTAACACTCAGCATGAAAACCATACCAGTGTGGACAATTCATTGAGAGTTTATCACAGCCCTTGCTAAGGATGCCAGTGAATCCTGGCCCCTCCTGGCACAGGGAGAGAGGCCATTCTCCAGATTCCACCTAAGGAAGCAGTAATGGGCTAAATCGTGTTCCCCCAAAACTTCCTATGTTGAAATCCTAACCCAGTACCTCAGAATGTATTTGGGGACAGGGTCTTTAAAGAGGTGACTAACGTAAAACGAGGTCATTGGGGTGGGCCCTAATCCAATGTGACTGGTGTCCTTATAAGAAGAGGAGATTAGACACAGACACAGAGGGAAGACCATGTGAAGACTCAGGGAGAAGACGGCCATCTGCAAGCCAAGGAGAGAGGCCTCAGGGGACACCAACCCTGCTGACACCTTGATCTTGGACTTCCGGCCTCAGACTGTGAGAAAATAAATTTCTGTTGTTGAAGCTGCACAGTCTGTGACGTCTTGTCATGGCAGCCCTAGCAGACTAACACAAAAGCTCTCTCCGTGTCCCCCGTGAGTCAGGCCCTCACAGGGTGGCACCTCCAGGCCAGGTTGAAAGTTCAGTCCTGACACACACAGGCATCTGGAGGGGCCCTAGGCTTAGCCTATGGGTTGCTCACCTCAGGCCCAGACAAGCCTCCACTCCCAGTGGCCACGGCTGTTTCCCCACTGGACGCTGATCCTCGGACCTCACCCTCACCTAGAAAGCAATGGGTCAGACCTGTTTCCACTGCTCAGGACTAAAGACTCCCTACTCCCAGAAGGTACCCTCCACCCCCAGGGAGCACAGAGAGGACCACAGACAGCCCAGAGGACATGGGATTGGCGGTACCTGTGCCCCTGGAGAAGGCGCTGGTGCCCGGCAGAGACTGGGGCCCTGGGAGAGGTGTCAATGAGAGGCCCGGGCTAGCCTGGGGAGGAGAAGATGCTCTGGGGGTCTCCTACTTAGTGAAGAAAGAAAGGCAGCACTGGAGGTTAACAAAGTCACGTCGTCCTGCTTGGATTCCTGCAGCGCACACAACGGTGGCCTCCCCTCACAGCCTGCTGCTGGGTCCTCTCCCCAAAACTCCACTTTCTTCGTGCCACTTCTCTGCTCAACAATCCAAACTACTGCCAGCCCTCTAAAGTCAATATTCCTCATCCTAACTTGTAAGGCCTTTCGTCATCTGCCTTTCCCCTCACAGGACAAATTTATTTCCCACAATCTCCCATCATAGAGTCTATGCCAGCTCTGGGCGCCCCGAGTGCTGAGGACACTTCCTCTGAAGGCCCACAGGGGAGGAGGCTTCCCATCCCCCAGCGAGGCTACCTCCGAGTCGGGACCGTCAGATGAGTCTTCGTCTCCAGAGGGGGGCACGACGCTGGTGGGCTTTGAGCGAAACCAGCTGAACCAGCCAAACCCTGAGCTCTGGAAGGGAAGGGGAAGTTTCATGGCCCACAGGTTTGCTTCTCCCCCTAAATACGAGACTAACCCCCCCAACATGATGGTGGTGAGACAGCGGGGGGACACAACCAAAGCCCAGGTTCCCACGTCTGCTCCACCCTTTGGGAGGGAAATGAAGGGAGGAGAAGAGCAAGTCCCCCACCTTCGTGTTTCCTTTCACGTCTCCTGGCTTTTCGCTGTGTGCAGTATTTTGGGAAGATTTTTTATCTGCCTCATTGGAGGACTCCTCCTCATCCTCCTGGAATGAAATGGTGGAACTCTCGGAAATATTTCGTGCTCTGGGAATCAGTGGTGCCTGGAATTAAAGAAAATAAGAACTAACGTTTGTGTGACACTTGACAGGCTCCAAAGGCGCATTTCTGTGTACTCCCTCGCCTGACCTGCTCAATAAATCGGGGGAATTGTCTTACACGATCATATTTTACTGATGACGGAGCAGGGCTTAGCCATGAGAGATGATCTGCTGACGGTCTCAGCACAGGGCCAGAGCCCAAACCCAGCCCTCATATTATCCCTATCCTATGGGGTTTTGTTCGCTGTGCTACCTCCCCAGAAACAAGGTTTCCAGAACCACACCAAGGCCTGGAGCAGGGGGTGTGGAACTGCTAGGGATGAAGAGAGCCAGGAAACACTCCACAGGGACCCATGAACCCAAGCAGAGAATGCACCAACCACTGGACCTGACTCATCCGAGAGCTCACTTCCTAACAGACCCACTCCGGATCAACTGTGAATAAATGCACCAGAGGGGAGTACAGTGTGCCCACATCCCTTTATATTAACTTTTTTATTGTGGTAAAATATACATAGCATAAAGTTTACCAATTTAACCATTTTGAAGTGTACAATTCAGTGGCCTTGGTATATTCACAATGTTGTACAATCCATTCCCAGAACTTGTCATCAACCTCAACAGAAACTCTATTCCCATTAAACACCAACTCCGTATTTCCCCTCCCCCAGCCCTAGTCACCTCTACTCTTTTGTCTCTATAAATTTGCCGATTCTAGGTACCGCGTATAAGTGGAATCATACTATATTTGCCCTTTTGTGTTGTATTTACATTTCCCACTCTCAAAAAAAGGGTAATTGGGGGGCCGGCCCTGTGGCCAAGTGGTTAAGTTCACGCACTCCGCTGGGGCGGCCCAGGGTTCAGATCCTGGGCGCGGACATGGCACTGCTCATCAGGTCACGTTGAGGCGGCGTCCCACATGCCACAACTAGAAGGACCCACAACTAAGATATACAACTATGTATGGGGGGGGTTGGGGGAGATAAAGCAGAAAAAAAAAACATTGGCAACGGTTGTTAGCTCAGGTGCCAATCTTTAAAAAAAAAAAGGGGGGTAATTGGTACAACCTTTGGAAAACACTTCGGCAAATATAGAAAAAGCTTTCGTTTTTATTCTGAGCAGAGAATTTCCTACGTACAAGCACTGTCCTAAGTGCTTTCTCTATAGTGACTCATCTAACCTTACAACTGTCCTGTGAGGTCAGTACCATTATTATCATCTCATTTTACGTATGATAAAACTAGGGCACAGAAAGGTTAGGGATCCTGTTGAAGGTCACACAGCTAGTAAATGGCAGAGCAAGGATTCAAACCTAAGCAGTCTGGCTCTCCTTCTAAGAATTTCTCCTAATGGAAAAATTCAAGAAATAGACAAGGGTTTATATGCTAGGATTCCATCACTGTGTTTTATATGAAAGAAAGGAAGGAAGGAACAGGTAGATAGAGAGAAAGAGGAGGGAAGAAAGAAAAGGAAAGGAAAAGCAACGCACTTGAAAGGTTTAACAATGTGAGAATGAGGAACTAGCATCAGAGCTCCGCATGTGGGAATGAGAATGAAAACCTGAGCTCCTCAGCAGGTCCCACCACGCCCTCGGTGGGTGGTCTTGCCTCTCCCCACCTCTCTGGCCTGGCTTCCTAGGGCTCCCCGCTGTGGCTTCCCACTTCTCGGTGCACTGAGTCCCTTGCTCTTCTTTGATGGCACCAGGTCAGTCCCATTTCAGAGCCTTTGTTCTTGCTGTTCCCTCTGCCTGAACACTTGTTCCTACACACTCACCTGGCTCATGTCCATGGCCCAGCCTGACCTAGCTGGAGGCGTCCTCCCAGACGCCTCCCCCCGGATGCCTCCCCCAGCCACCCCATCTAGGTAAACCCCCAGGCGTCAGCTGTTCACTTGCTGTCACCACCACTAAGTGGAGCACCAGGAGGGTGGACTCTGTCTGGTTCCTGTGTGTCCCCAGCACCTGTAACAGGGCCAGGCACACCGAGGAACTCAGCATGTGTGGACAAATGAATGAGCGGATGGCAATGCGTTCATACAATAGATTGTATCATTCCAACCTTAAAAATCATATTTATGAATGACATAGAAATCTCAGTATATAGTATTAAATAACAAATAGGAAATAAAGCTTCCACATAAACATGTTCTTAACAATTTAAAAACATGTGTAGAGGAATTTAAGTCAAGATGGCAGCGTGGGCAGACTCTGAACTCACCTCCTCCCACAGACACAACAAATTTACAACTACTCTTGGAAGAATTACCCCTGAGAGAACAGAAAACTGGATGAAAAAACCCCCACAACAAGGGACAGTGCTGACTGAGGTGGAAGAGGCAGAAATTCCCTTCTGGAGAGAAACAAAGTCCCCTTTGAGCTGCGGCACCTCACAGCCAGCAGGGAGCAATCCCAAGGTACACGATGGGGGGTGGGATGTGAGCCGGGGAACATCACCACAATAAGCAGCTTTTGGACTCAGCACAACCGAGATAAGGGTCACAATATCTGGCTTTTCTGGCTATTAACTACAATAGAGAGTACTCCTAGAAAATCTATCGGACATATGAGGGGAAAAGCCAGTTCTTAAAGGGCCCACGGATAAATTCACCAGTTTCAGAAAGCAACCTAAAATCACAAGAAAGGTTCACAGTCCTTTGGTGAAAAGAAACTCACTTGACAGGCTCTGGAGGCATCACGGTGAGAGGTGGGACCTCCCCAGGGTCTGAGACATTGGTGGCAGCCATTATTGTGACCTAGTACAGGCATGCTGACACAGATGCTGGAAGATGCCATTGGAGTTCTTCCCCTGGTCTGTTAGCCCAGGGGTCTGCCCCATCCACTAGAACACCAATTTAATCCAGCTCAGACAAGGCAGGCAGCCCACCCTTAGGATGGCCCCGCCTAACAGCAAGCCCTCAGGCAACTTGTGGGCCCACATAGGCTGGATGCCTGGATCCTCTGCAGCCAGGTGAGTGGGTCTGCCTCTGTTGGCAGGGCATGCAGAAGGAGCCAGTCTGTGTTGGTGGAGTGTGTGGGGCTTCTGCAGTGGGTCAACTGGGTCTGCTTCAGTGGGTCGGGGCACACGCAAGGGACAGGACCGGGTTGATAGGGTGTCTGGCCCTGTGGGCAGTGGGGCTTATCAGCTGCAGCAGACTTGTGCTTCTCAAACAGCCATATAGCAGATCAGCCCCACCTTCCAAAGCCTGAAACAATGGGGTGCTCCCATGCCTGAGGTTGGCCCCACTCAGCTTCATCCTGAGAGAGCTGACAACAGCCTTGCAGGCCAGAGGCCTGCAGCAATTGTAAGCCCTTGAGCCTTGCACCCAGTCCCCCTGGGGCCTACTGACTTAACAGAAAAACTGCAACAGGAAAGTGCTATTAGACCTTGCAGTCAACTGTGCTGGGGCTTCCCACACACAATGAAGTGTTTGAAGGGTCCACAGCAGCCACATGCAACTGAGCATTACAACCAGCTGGCCAGGGGGACAGCCCAGCCTCCCCAGGCACCTGCAGCAAGAGCAACTCTGCCAAAACAGAAGGACACACATAGCCGACACCGGGACACTCCTGGAACATTTGGAACTGGTGATGAGAGGGAAGTGCACTGTTGGGCCTCAGAAGGCATCTCTTACATAAGGCCACCTCTCCAAGATTGGGAGATATAGCTGACATACCTAACACATAGATATAAGCACAGAGAAAGAGGCAAAATGGGGAGGCAAAGGAGTACATTCCAAGTAAAGGAACAGGACAAAACTCCAGAAAAAGAACTAAATGAAACAGAAATAAACAATCTACCTGACAAAGTGTTCAAACAAAAAGTCATAAGCTGCTCACTGATCTTGGGAGAAGGATGGATGAACACAGTGAGAACTTCAACAAAGAATCAGAAAATATAAAAAAAGAACCAATCAGAAATGAAGAATACAATAATGGAAATGAAAAATTCACTAGAGGGACTCAATAGCAGAGTAGATGATACAGAAGAACGGATCAGCAAGCTGGATGAAAGACTAGAGGAAGTCACCCAAGCTGAACAGATAAAAGAAAAAATTAAAAAGAACAGACAGTCTAAGGGATCTCTGGGACAAATCAAGGGCACTAAAATTCGTATTACAGGTGTCCCAGAAGAAGAGGGAGACAAAGGGGCAGAAATCTATTTAATAAAAAACAGCTGAAAACTTTCCTAACCTACAGAAGGAAGCAGACTTCCAGGTACAGGAAGCACAGAATGCACCAAACAGGATAAACCCAAAGAGGCACACACCAAGACACATTATAAATAAAATGTCAAGAATTAAAGATAAAGGTGCCAGCCCCACGGCCGAGCGGTAAAGTTCATGTGCTCCACATCAGCAGCCTGGGGTTTCACCAGTTCAAATCCTGGGCGCAGTCATGGCACCGCTCATCAGGCCACGCTGAGGCAGCATCCCACATGCCACAACTAGAAGGACCCACAACTAAAAATACACAACTATGTACCAGGGGGCTTTGGGGAGAAAAAAGAAAAGAATTAAAAATCTTAAAAAGAAATTAAAGATAAAGAGAGAATCCTAAAAGCTGCAAGAGAAAGGCAACAAGTTACATACAAAAGAAATTCTATAAGGCTATCAGCTGACTTATCAGCAGAAAACTTACAAGCTAGAAGGAAGTGGCACAGTATATTTAAAGTATTGAACAGAAAAAAACCTATAGCCAAGAATACTTTACCTGGCAAGGTTATCATTCATAATGGAAGGAGAAATAAAGTGTTTCCCAGATAAGCAAAACCTGAAGGAGTTTATCACCAAGAAACCAGCCTTACAAGAAATGCTGAAGGGACTTATTTAAGTGGAAAAGAGAAGACCACAAATTGGAATAAGAAAATTATGACCAAAAAAAGGCAATAAAATCACTGGTAAAGGCAAATATACAGTAAAGGAAGGAGATCAACCACCTATGAAGCTAACATGAAGGTCAAAAGACAAAAGTACTAAAATTATCTATTTCCATGATAAGAGGGTAACAGAGACACATGAACAGAAAAGGAGGATAGACATGATGTCAAAAATAAAATGTGGGAGGAAGGGAGTAAAAGAGTAGAGATTTTAGCAAGAGGTCAAACTAAAGAGACCATCAACTTCACAAAGATTGCTATATACGTAGGTTATTATATATGAACTTCATGTAAATCACAAGCCACAAACCTATAATAAATACACAAAAAATTAAGAGAAAGGAATCCAAACATAATACTAAAGAAGGCCATCAAACCACAAGGGAAGAGAGCAAGAGAAGAAGAAAGGAACAGCGAAGAACTACTAAACACCCGGAAAAAAAGTAACAAAATGGCAATAAGTACATTCTTCTCAACAGCTACTTTAAATGTCAATGGACTTGGGGCTGGCCCCGTGGCCGAGTGGTTAAGTTCACGCGCTCCGCTGCAGGCGGCCCAGTGTTTTGTTGGTTCGAATCCTGGGCGCAGACATGGCACTGCTCATCAAACCACGCTGAGGCAGCGTCCCACATGCCACAACTAGAAGGACCCACAACGAAGAATATACAACTATGTACCGGGGGGCTTTGGGGAGAAAAAGGAAAAAAAAAATTAAAAAAAATATCTTAAAAAAAAAATGTCAATGGACTAAATGCTCCAATCAAAAGACATAGGGTGGCCAACTGAATTAAAAAACAAGACCCACATATATGCGGCATACAAGAGACACACTTCAGACCTAAAGACACTCACAAACTGAAAGTGAAAGGATGGAAAAAGATACTTCATGCAAATGGCAATGAAAAGAAAGCTGGGGTAGCAATACTTACATCAGACAAAATAGATTTTAAAACAAAAACTGTAATGAGACAAGGAAGGACACTACATAATGATAAAGGGAACAGTCCAACAAGAGGATATAACACTTGTTAAGTATCTATGCACCCAACATAGGAGCACGTAAATATAAAGCAACTATTAACGGACATAAAAGGAGAAATAGATAGCAACACAATAATAGGGGAGTTTAACACTCCACTTACACCAATGGATAGATCATCCAAACAGAAGATCAATAAGGAAAGATTGGCCTTAAATGACACATTAGACCAGATGGGCTTAATAGATATACACGTTCTATCCAAAAACTGTAAAATACACATTCTTTTCAAATGCACATGGAACATTCTCCGATAGATCACATACTGGAAGAAAATCACCACAAATATGTGGAGATTAAACAAAATGCTACTGAACAATGATTGGGTCAATGAAGAAATCAAATGAGAAATCAAAAAATACTTGGAGACAAACGAAAATGAAAATGTGACATGGCAAAATTTATGGGATATAGCAAAAGCAGTTCTAAGAGCAAAATTTACAGCAATACAGGCCTACCTCAACAAACAAGACAAATCTCAAATAAACAATCTAACAGTGCACCTAAAGGAACTGGAAAAATAAGAACAAAGCCCAAAATTAGTAGAAGGAAGGAAATAATAAAAGTCAGAGCAGAAATAAATGAAATAGAGACCAAAAAAAAAAAAAAAACCCAGGAAAAAATCAATGAAACTAGGAGCTGGTTCTTTGAAAAGATAAACAAAATTGACAAACCTTTAGCTAGACTCACCAAGAAAAAAAGGGAGAAGGCTCAAATAAAATCAGAAATGAAAGAGGAAAAATTGCAACAGACACCACAGAAACACAAAAGATTATAAGAATACTACAAAAAGCTATATGCCAACAAATTGGATAATCTAGAAGAAATAGATAAATTCTTAGAATCATACAATCTTTCAAAACTGAATCAAGAAGTAATAGAGAATTTGAATAGATCAATCACCTGCAAAGAGATCAAAACAGTAATCAAAAACCTCCCCAAAAATAAAAGTCCAAGACCAGATGGCTTCTCTGGTGAATTCTACCAAACACCCAAAGAAGACAATATCTATCCTTCTTGAATTCTTCCAAAAAACTGAATAGGAGGGAAAGCTTCCTAACTCACTCTACAAAGTCAACACTACCCTGATACCAAAACCAGCCAAGGACAACACAAGAAAATTACAGGCCAATATCACTGATAAACATCGATGCAAAAATGCTCAACAAAATAGTAACAAATCGAATACAACAATACATTAAAAGATCATACGCCATGATCAAGTGGGATTTATTCCAGCGAGGGTTCAACATCCACAAATCAATCAATGTGATACCCCATTAACAAAATGAAGAATAAAAACCACCTGATCATCTCAATAGATGCAGAGACATTTGACAAGATACAGCATCCATTTATGATAAAAACTCTGAATAAAATGGGGATAGAAGGAAAGTAACACAACATAAAGGCCATATGTGACAAACCCACAGCTAATATCATTCTCAATGGAGAAAAACTGAAAGCTATCCCTCTAAGAACAGGAACCAGACAAGGCTGCCCACTGTCACCACTCTTATTTAACATAGTATTGGAAGTCCCAGCCAGAGCGATCTGGCAAGAAAAAGAAATAAAAGGGACGAAAATTGGAAAGGGAGAAGTAAAACTGTCACTGTTTGCAGAAATGATTTTATATATAGAAAACTCTAAAGATTCCAACAGAAAACATTTAGAAATAATAAAAGAATATGGTAAAGTTGCAGGATACAAAATCAACGTACAAAAATCAGTTGCATTTCTATGCACTAACAATGAAGTAGCAGAAATAGAAATTAAGAATACAATCCCATTTACAATTGTAACAAAAAGAATAAAATACCTAGGAATAAACTTAACCAAGGAGATGAAATACCTGTACACTGAAAACTATAAAACATTGACAAAAGATATTGAAGAATACACAAAGAAATGGAAAGATATTCCATTCTCTTGGATTGGAAGAGTTAACATAGTTAAAATGTCCATACTTCCTAAAGCAACCTACAGATTCAATGCAATCCCTATCAAAGTTCCAACAACATTCTTCACAGAAATAGAACAAAGAATCCTAAAATTTTTATGGAACAACAAAAGACCCTGAAGCCAAAGCAACCCTGAGGAAAAAAGAACAAAGTTGGAGTTATCACACTCTCTGATTTCAAAATATACTACAAAGCTACAGCAATCAAAACAGCATGGTACTGGCCCAAAAACAAACACACAAATCAATGAAACAGAATCAAGAGCCCAGAAATAAACCCACACATCTATGGACAGCTACTTTTCAACAAGGGACCCAAGAACATACAATGCAGAAAGGAAAGTCTCTTCAATAAATGATGTTGGGAAAACTGGACAGCCACATACAAAAGAATGAAAGTAGACCATTATCTTCCACCATACACAAAAATTAACTCAAAATGGATTAAAGACTTGAATGTAAGACCCAAAACCATGAAACCTCTAAAAGAAAACATCAGCAGTACACTATTTGACATCAGTCTTAGCAGCATATTTTCAAGTACCATGTCTGACTGGGCAATAGAAAAAATAATCAAATGGGACTACAGCAAACTAAAAAGTTTCTATACAGCAAAGGAAACCATCAACAAAATGAAAAGACAATCTAACAACTGGGAGAAGATATTCGCAAACCAAATATCTGATAAGGGCTTAATATCCAAAATATATAAAGAACTCATACATCTCCACAACAACAAAACTAACAACTCAATTTAAAAATGGGCAAAAGAGCTGAACAGACATTTCCAAAGAAGAGATATGGATGGCCAACAGGCACATGAAAAGATGCTCAACATCATTAGCTATCAGGGAAATGCAAATCAAAACTACAATGAGATATCACGTAACACCTATCAGAATGGCTATACTTAACAAGACAGGAAATAACAAGTGTTGGAGAGGATGCAGATAGAAGGGAACTCTCATACACTGCTGGTGGGAGTGCAACCTGGTGCAGCCACTATGGAAAACAGTATGGAGATTCCTCAAAAAATGAAGAATAGAACTACCATACAATCCAGCTATCCCACTGCTGGGTATTTATCCAAAGAACATGAGAACAAGAATGCATAAAGATCCTATGTTCATCACAGCATTATTCACAATAGCCAAGACTTGGAAGCAACCTAGCTGCCCATCAAGGGATGAATGGATAAGGAAGATGTGGTATATATACACAATGGAATACTACTCAGCCATAAAAAAGATGAAATCTGACCATTTGTCACAACATGGATGGACCTTGAAGGTAATATGCTAAGCAAAAATCAGTCAGATGGAGAAAGTCAAATATCATATGATCTCACTCATAAGTAGAAGATAAAACCTACAACAAACAATCACACAGAGACAGAGATTGGATTGGCGGTTACCTGAGGGGAAGGGGGAGGGAGGGGGGTGAATGGGGTAATTAGGCACATGTGTGTGGTGATGGATGGTAATTAGTCTTTGGGTGGTAAACATGATGTAATCTACACAGAAATCGAAATATAATGATGTACACCCAAAATTTATATAATGTTATAAACTAATGTCACCACAATAAAAAAAAAAACACGTACATATATACATTTACACATACATACATATACATGGGAAAAATGTTGGAAGGAAATAACCAAAATATTTGACTGTGGGATTATGAAAGATGTTTGAGTCCTTTATAGGATGCTTTTTCTTTATTTTTCAAGTTTTCTATAACAATAATATACTACTTTTTCAGTCAGAAAAAAAATTGTAAAGCATAAAAGTTTTTTATGGCCTGTAGCCTGGTTACTACTTGAGAAAGTTACATGAAATCACCCTCCAGCCAGGCAAAGCTGAAGAACTTCTTAAATTTGGGACCAGCACTGCCCATTGTTGGGGGAAGAAGGGCATTCATTCAACAGCTGAATAGAATGATTGATTAGACACGGTCACTTCCAAGACCTTACAGCCTAACTCAGGAGCAAAGACACAGCTACTGTAGATCTTTCTTTGAAATAAAGCAAGGTAAAGATTAAAATGAAGAAAGAAATACCAGGAATTTTCCATGATGGGGCAGGGCATGGCGAGGGTTTGAGCATGGGGAGGGTTTGGTGCAACAGCAATAAGGTGTCAGAGGGGGCAGATCCGTGAGGCCAAAACTAAGCCCAGCCCTGCCGTCCCCACAGACACAGGTGGGTGAGACTGAACATAAACACACAGCCTCCTGCCCGCCTCTCAGGATGCCGTGTAGAAAGAAACAGGAGGGACAGGGCGCAATGTGGAAGACAGAGCTGGTGCAAGGCCCAGGAAGGAGTCTGCGTGTGGCTAAGAAAGCAGGGCGTCTGGAAAAAACCTGAAGCTTCGGGTGGGCATCCTAAGCTTTGTCCTCTCACCTGTGGTTTGGAAATGCCCTTTTGATCATGAGGCTGCTGGAAGGTTTCTTGAGACACTGTGTTCTCTCCTGTGGCACAAAACACACACAAAAATAGTGATTTGAAGTTGTGCTTTCTCCATCCATCATGAAGAAGGGTGATGGGGACACTGTCAGCTTTCCTAACTGCAAAGCAGCTGGAGCTCTGAGCCCAAAACCCCAAGCAGATCACAGTAAACATGAAGTCCACGTGCATGGCCCTCTCAATTCTAGCCACCCCCGGACATGCTGGTCACCCAACCTCTACCCTGAACACCAAGGTCGTTCCCTGGGAATCATGGAAATCAGAGCCACATCGTGCTACATCACAGGGATCCTCCCCCACCCTCCCACCCAGCAGCCAAGTGAGTCTCCCCTCTTGGACAGGACCCTCTCTTAGAAGGTCCTTATCCTCCTCCTTGGTTTCCAGCACTTTCCTGGCATCACTCAGCCTTGCTCACCCCACTTAGCCCCTGCTGTCCAAGGCCTGACGGGCCTGAAGAAACAGGACAGGACAAAAGCACGGGCCTTGCCTGGCAGTCCCTGCCAGTGAGCTCTTGGATGCAGGGTGACTTCAGAAGGAGGACACAGCCTCAACTGCAGCCTGAGGGGCAGGTGGCATTTTCTTGGCTTCTCCACTCTGTAGCCTCTTCTCCTAGGAACCATGTGATCCCGGGGAAGGGTGGAAGTGGCGGCCGTTGGCTTTGCTATGCTTGTCCCAGTAGAGGCAGATGGGAACGGAGAGCGCAGTCTCCCTCAGATGCATGCAGAGTGCCAGCGGCCGGCTGACACACCATGGGCTCTCAGTCATCTGCATACCCACTGTTCAGGTCTCACCAGCTCCAACCCCACCTCCTCCCCTGGGTCTCTGCACCTTCCTTATCTGCGTCCTCCCCTCAAGACTCCTCTCTCTCAAGGCTTTCAGCCTCGCTGGCAGGTCTTACCAGAGGGTAGGTGTATCTGCTGGGTTTCCTCCCAGGACCTTCTTCCAGGAGTCCCTGTCACTGCCTCACTGCCACCAGGTCCTGGCAGATGGGTCTCGAGAACTGAGTACAGAGGCACTGGGACTGCCATCTGCCCAGAACCTCCTCCTGCTGGATAGGAGCTGGGCTGGAGGGGAAAGTGCAGCTGTGGGCTGGACCAGGCTGGGCCCGTCTGCTCCGGTGTTGGCCCCAGGGCCGAGCAGTCCCCAAGGGCTTCTGAGTGGCCTTGAAGTCCCGAAAGATCCTGGTAGAAAGTGTTTTCTAAGGACACAGGGCAAAGAAGAAGTGAGACCAGAAAGGTGGCCTTTGCATGGACAGGAGCATTCCTGCCTGTGTCCTCTTTGGAAAGTAACCACAAGGACAGGCCGCTTAATGTGGCTGCCATTACTCTGATGGCAAGTACCACACAGCAGTGACTGTAACACCTCGCTGCTTATTACTGGGAGTTGACAAAATCACTCCCCTCACTGCCTTGTATGATCTCTGAGCCTTAAACCAGGGGGTTGGGAAGGCAGAAATTACCATCTCATTTAACTCCACACTTTTTTATTTTTGGATACACTTTCTCCTTTAAGGATATCCTAATGGACTTAGATATTTGAAACTTAGTAAGCTTCCAGTTAAAACTCAAATCAGACTGCAGAAGTGATGATTTTGCTTTCAAAGGATCAGAGCGTCGGCCCTGGAAGGGACCTTGGTGATATTCATTCTGGCTCTGCCATTTTGCTGATGAGGCGGACTAATGTGTGGACGTGTTCAATGATTGCCCCAAGGTCACGGGAATGGTGTCAGCAGCCAACCCACCTGCTCAGATGAGTGACAGGAGACACTGCTGCTTCCTAGCAGAAGCAGCCATTCAGAGACACCCAGCATGGCTCTCCTCCAGCCCTTCACCTGCACAGATTCTGAGACAGAGCAGCAAAGCCAAGGAACACAAACCAAGGCCTGCCCTCGCTCATTACCGAAGGAAGTGCTAAAGGCTGGGAAATGAGTGCAAGTAAAGAAATGAGGCCGTCCTGACGTCACCATGGAGTGTACTTTGGGAAAAGGGCACGGAATTAATTGGGGTAACAATGTCTGCCCAACGCCACGCTCAGAGGCATCTTGAGGGGAAAGGAAGGATGTGTTGAAAACACTTCGAAACATATTTCACATTTATATGGAAATTGATAGCTCAAACATCTTAAGAGCTTCTAGGTCCCCAACACTAACATGAAATACAGATAATCCACCATCTCTGGCCTCAAGAAATGTATTCAGCTGGGGAGAAGGTGAAACAATTAGATAACAACATGATGCAACAAGTATTAAAACCTGAATGTGAAACAGAAACTAATAAACAGGAAGTTACAAGTGTCAGGATGCCTGTGGCCCCTGGAGCTGTGTGGAGAAGATGCCTGGACCAAGGGTCAGACTGACACACGCATGGAAGGCATTCTGGGAAGGGAAGGGCGTGTACATTATCTCATATAATCAGATCCTGAGAGTCAGCCATTTACACACTGAGTTCGTCAGTTTGGGTACCTGTTGTTCCTGTGGCTCCCAAAGTAGCTGAGTGAGCAGAACAAGGATCCCCAGCATCTCCTGGCTATTTAAAATAAAGTACAATCCTTTTAAGCAACACAGAGAAAAACAAGAACAGGGAACAGTGGTTTAAAAATTAAACCAAAAAGAAACTGGGAGGGTCATGGGAGCGGGGCTCAGCCCTCTTGTCCCTCGGGTCTGCTCAGAACAGGCAGGGACCAGGAGACCAGGGCCATCCATCGTCTCCCAGGGGAAGGGGCAAGTGGAAGGAACCAAACTGTGGGCCCCAGAGCGTGCAGTGCATGGAGGGAGTAAGGGCCGTGCATGTGTGCCTTTAAAAATTCCCCCGTGCTCGGGGCTGGCCCCGTGGCCGAGTGGTTAAGTTCGCGTGCTCCGCTGCAGGCGGCCCAGTGTTTCATTGGTTCGAATCCTGGGCGTGGACATGGCACTGCTCGTCAGACCACGCTGAGGCAGCGTCCCACATGCCACAACTAGAAGGACCCACAGCGAAGAATGTACAACTATGTACTGGGGGGCTTTGGGGAGAAAAAGGAAAAAAAAAATAAAATAATAAAATCTTTAAAAAAAAAAAAAATTCCCCCGTGCTCTCTTCAGAGAAGTGGGAGAAAGAAAACGGAGGAGGCCTGTCCCAATTACCGTTGCAATTACTACCAGCAGCTTTTGCAATTGTCAGAACAAAAAGGAAAGGCCCGGAAGTCTTTTAGGCAATTGCCCTACATTACATGAAAGTGACACGGGCCCACTGTGATCCACTGTTCCTAACAGAGAGATGGAAGCTTTGATGGTCATAAAAAGTATTTTCTGGGACCACAGAGAGTGTGGCAAGGGTGAATTGGAAGAGGGCCCCACTGTCTCACAAGCAAACACAGGAGAGAGGCGGCAGCCAAGAAGCTGAGTGCCACCCCTTCCTGGGTCAGACTGAGCCTCCTGGGTGACGGAGGACCCCACGATGCTCCATGGGGTCAGTGCCTGCCTCCTCTGTGTCTAGAGGAGCCAAGAGGAAAACAAGCGGCCCACCCCACTGACCCGACTCCAATCCCACTCACCTCCAGCTCCTTGAGCCGCCTCCGAAGGTGCACTAGCCAGTCTGGCTCCAGGTCCGTGCTTCCACGATGTCGCTCCAGAACCAGAGGATCTGACAGCTTCAATTTCTCTGCTAGCTGTGCCAGGTTTCCAGGCGGGTCAGGGACAGACAGTAAAGGGTGGGGGTCAGGGGAGAGAGAAGTGAGAGAAATGCAAAGACCACGGGGAAAGAGGCAAGAAGGGAAAAGAAGAAAGAGCGCCTCAACTCACTTGTGAATTAGATTATAAAGAATAATTAAGAGGGAGCAAATTCAGCAGATATCTTCCCCAAATTGCACCATAAACAATTAACCCATCTTGGTGTTAGATACTAAATAAAGTACGAGGAGAAACTGTGACTCGGCTTTATGTTTCTGCAAAGGTGTCTGCCCTGTAGCAGCACTTCTCAAACTTCAGTGCACAGAGGAACCCCCTGGGACCTTGTTAAATGCTAATGCAGATTCCAGAAATCTAGGTGAGGCCTGAGAGTCTGCATTTCTAACAAGCTCCCCCGTGACGCCCATGCTGCTGGTCCAGGGACTACTCTGTGTTGCAAGACTCAATCCCATCATGAAGTCCCCTACTCCTCCAGTCTGGGTCCCTCAGCTCCCTACAACCATCATCCTGTTGGCCAAAATTTCTGGGTAAGGGGGCTCAGCACCATGGCTTTCACTGGTTACAGCATCCAATACTTGGGCCTCACCTAAAGGAAAGCAAAAAATGATGGTAGGCTGCCTTTCCACTCTCCAGCGAATAGATTTTTCTTCAATTAAGTGGAATAACTATTTGCCTGATTGTTTTCTTCCCCGGGAACTAAAAGTTGATCTGTTTTTGTTTTCTTTTTTAAATGTATCCCACATGTGATAAAATATTCCATGCATTTAAAAGCATTTTAATAAGGATCATTTCCTGTTTTAATCACTAAAATATACTTTCTAAGCCCAGCGCTTATAATTAGAATGGTTCACTAGAAATGCAGTTTGACTGTACCAGAAAAGCAGATGCAAGAAGGAATTTCTTGCGTACCACACGCCTGGTTTCCAGGCCCCCAGTCGCACCACCCCTCACCCACAGCATCCTTCTTTGTGCAGTGTCAGGCCTCTGCTTATCACATCTGGGCATGCATACGTGGTCAAAGACAGCCACGGGCTCCAATTTTACAGCACGTTCAAAGAAGATGAAATGTGGAGTCTAAGCTGCTTTGCTTAGCTTTCTCTGAAGACTGAAGATAAAACACCTGCAGGGAACGCTTTGCAAAGCTCACCTTGATGAGTTCCACTAATAGCACAGGGTGACTGCTCGCTCCCTGGCTAAGGAGGGCCGTGCCAACAGCTTCGCAGTAATGCAAGGCCTGGGACGCAAGGCCGTAATCTGCCAGACGGGAAGCATAAAGGAGCTTATACACCTGTGAAGAGGAACAGGGCCGGTGACTCGTCCATCCAGGCAGGAATAGAAAGGGGGAAATGTAGATAAGACTTCTTGGAAGTCAGCTGACTGCCAGCTTCCTCTAACTCTGGCATCCAGATATCAAGGAGGGCTCTGTGCCATTGGGGCATTCTACCTGTGTGTGGGCACAATTCCAAACCCAGCCTGCAGTTCCCACATCACAGAGAAACAGATGAAGTCCCATCAGCTCAACCTCCCTAGGCCCTGGTCACCATGGAAATGTGCCAGACCACTTCTTATCAGACAGCCCACATCTCTGGAAAGCCTGGTATATGTGGGGCAGGACCAGGCCCCAGGGGGACAGGGAAAAGAAGAAAAAATGACTCTGGTACAAGGGGCTTAAAGGCCAAGGGAGAGAGTACAGACAAATACAGTTGATCGTTCACAGAGGCATGAGTGACAGGGTGAGACAGAACATGAGGACCTGGGAATCAGACAGACCCAAGTTCAAATCCCAGCTCTGTGCTGGGAGTGGAACATTGAGCTGGTTATCCCCGCTCTCTGTGCCTCAGTTTCCTCACTATAACATGGGGATTATACTACTTACACCTTGATGTTTGTAAAGATTAAATGAGATAATCCACATAAAGTACTTAGAACAAATGGTGTGCAAGAGATGCGAGCCAATAGCATGTAACTCCTCCGAACCTCATCTTCCTCCCGCGACAGGTGGGCGGAACCAAGCCGGCCTCACAGGGGTCGAAATGACGCACTGAAAGCACGACAGCACACTATAGGCATGTCGAACACGATCACTACCCCTAGGTAATCTCATTACCATCAGCCAAGGATAAGTGAGAGGGGGGATGACTGAAGAAGGGAGGGAGACCGAAGGCCTGCACCGGAGGGAGCTGGTCGGGCAAGGCTTTGCTGGAGAAGGCGAGTCTTTGGTAAGATTCTTCAAGAAGATGCTAACTGGTTCATTTCCCTACACACGGTTACAGTAATTCATTCCTTTTCAAGGTTTTGTTTGTGTTGTGTTCGTGTTGTGTGTGAGTGTGCTGCCGCTGTCGTGCGCCCTCTCAAAACGGGCACTGAAGGAGTCTTTATGAATTATGGGGACAACAGGCCTCAAGTAGAGAAATTGAGAAGAAAGGTTAGAACGTGCGACATGGACGCCACCTGCACAGCTGAAGCCCCGAGGGGAAGAAAGGAGGATGGGGGCCACGGACAGAGCAGGGAGGAACTTCAGAGTTGGACAGAGAGGTCCAAAAAGGATGGGAGGAGCAGGTCAGAAGGCAAGGGAGCAGGGGAGCAGCCCATAAAGGGTTAGGCCTTTATGCTCCTGCTCCTGAGGGCCGCAGAGAAGTAGGGCTGTTTGGGGAGAGAAGAGCAGGAGCTGCAGGTGCCAGCGCCGGGCCCCGGGCCTCCACATGGTTCTCATCGGTCAAGAGTGAGGCAGGAGCCTCCACAGACGCCACTGCAGCGTTGTGGTTTCATGTCTTAAAATGCAGACCTTCAGGGGACCTAGAAACAAATTGCAACCCTTCCGGTTCTCAGGCTAATGAGGGAAAGTTGACTCAGCCCAGCTACTGTGCGCCAAACAGCAAAGTGGAACATGCAGCCGCCCGCGGCCGGCTGACACAGCTAAGGCAGGGGCCTCGTGTGGGATCAGTTACCTGGAAAGAAGGGATGAAGGCTTTGGGGTGGCCCAGCATCTGACAGTACTCGAAGATTTCCGTCCTCTGGATAGCCTCAGTTGTTGCAAATTTCAAAAACTCTTGACTAAAACCAGGGAATAACAATAAAAGAGATTGAGGTGGGGGCGGGGGAGGAATTTCAATCCTCATAGAGAGCCAAACACCAGCTGCACCAGCTCCTGGTGGAGTTTCTGTCCGCAGCCGATCCCTGGGGAGACTCCAAAGAGAAGAGAGACTCTGGGCCTCCCAGAGGGAAAGCTTTGCCTCCTTCACTCCACCTCCTGGAGGCTGAGGAAGGACCAGAACAGAGCCTGCACCACAGGCGCTGGAGGCAGAGACTGCGGGGAGGGGTCCTCCGCCTTCTTTGCTGGGGGGTCACTTAGGCAAGCTGCTCTCCATCCCAGCTCGGCGGGGCACTGGGTCCTCCTCTTAAATGCCCTGAGGGCCAACCTTAGTGCCCTGGAAGCCTAGGATGTGCCCCTGTGAAAGGGCCCTCCTAGCCTGAGCAGAAAAGCAAGAAAGAGGGAGCAATGTGAGGCTTCAGGAGCCCTGGAGAAAGAAGGCAAGGCGGAGAATGGGGGGACTGCCAGGCCGAAATCAATGACATCCCTGCGTTGGAAGCTCAAGCAGCCAATGAGGAAGCAGACCCCGTGAATGTGATGTGAGAGGTCATCGGAGACCCCACGCACCCCAGTCTCCCCTCAACAACACGGCGTTTGGAGTCAGAGTCACCAGGGCTATCCCTGGCTCACGACTGTATCTCAGAAATATCCTCGTACGACATGGACACAGGAGGGAGAGCTACTAACCCAGGCACGCTGACTGTCACATGTGGTGGATCGGCTTCCTCGACAAGCTAACCACGCGCTGTCAGAGCCCAGGGCCTTGAGAGAGCAGACCATGAGAGGGACCTTTCCACAGTGCGGGCAGTTTGGGGCAACAGCTGAAAGTAAGGGCTCTGCAGCCTGACAGTCTGAATCCCAAGTCCAAATTGACCCCCCATCAGTTATGCTATCTTAGACAAGTTCTTTAACCTCTCTGTGCCTCGGTTTCCCTCCTCTATAAAGTGAAGATTAAACATACACCTTCATAGAGCAAATTTGAAATGATTAAATTAAATAGTGAAAATAAAATGACTGACGCAACATCAGAGCTTAGGAAATCATAACTGCTACAAAGAGGGGGAAGGAGAGATCCAGAACGTGGAGGAGCACCAGGGAGCAAACTGGTCTTTTCGCCTATTATCCACTGTCATTAAGGTCCTTCTGTGTGAAAAGCCTAAAGTTATGGCCAACAGATAAAAACTGACAGGAGACTTTGAGTAGCTCGTGCACCCAGTCAGTATAGGACTGTAGCAGCTAAACAGAAACTTCGCCCACTTTCCAGTTTTGCCCAGAGTGGGCTCTCAGATCAGCCTCAGGGCTGCCTAACACAGAGCCACAAGCCACTACGCTCACGGTATTTTCTAGGAGACAGTCTCTGGTCGTGGAGCCAGGGCGCCACCGAGTGGCCAGAGGGGCACAACACAACCCAAAGACACCAGCTCGCAGCTTCCGGGAACAGGACCTGGGGTCTGAGGCCCCCTGGTGGTGTGATGCTGCACCCACTGGGCATCTCCTTGCCCCGGCCTGTGCCCAGACCCGCAGAGGAGGGGACCAGCGGTTGCTGAAATTCACACGAGAAAATGGAAAATGGAGCCATGAAACCCAGCAAGGGCTAAAACAATCCCATGGAAAATGTTCTTTCCACTGCCTTTCCCCCCAGAAGATTGCATACCTGTGACTACTGCCCAGCAAGGCCAGAGGGTCTGTCTTCACGGTGTAGTGGCCGAAGGGCACGTGAGCCATGAGGTAGCAGAAGTGAGCTGCCTCCACCAGCCCCTTCCCAGCTGCAGGAGGAGAACAAGCCCCAGTCATGGAACACGCCCACGTGGGAACCCATCCTCTGAGTGGGATGGGAGAGAGAGGGGAGTGTGGGCTCAGAGATCAGAGGGGAGAAACCTCAGGGAATAAAAGAATAAATTTCTCATAGCATGAGTCACAGACCCCAAGCCCCGCTCCCTCTCCCACCCGCATCTGTGGCCTCAGACATTACATTTCAATTCTCTTCAACCAGAATAAGACACCATTTCACGTTCCCCCTAAGGGGTTTTCGATTAGGAATTCTCTAAGCATTTCAGTCCTTCCTGAGGGTGAGAAGTGAGCAGAGATGCCTACACCTGAGCGAGGATGCGGGCCACTGGGAGCAGCACTTCTTAGACTAGGCTTCTTGGGGCGCTAACGCCTCCCCTGCTAAAATCAAACAATAGAAGACTTTTCCCGGTGCCCATAAAAATCACATTAATTACCAAATTGTTCCCAATTTTAAAATGCTCTCCCATACATTTTCCATTACCTCAAATTGGATTAATTCGAGTAGATAAAGTAGCCAGCAGAGCCTGGCATCCAAGAAATTCTCAACAAAAGTCAGTTCCCTTTCTACCCGGGGGGTGAACAATCTGCCCTCTGACTTGGCACAACCTCCCACATCACTGTTTTAAGTTTAACAAAGCAATATTTCACAAAGTTCCACAAAGAGTACCACGCTTTCTAGATGTTCTGTCTCTTGACTAAATTTGAGAGCCACTGATCTGGAACATTCAATAGCCCCCAAGTGTTTCCAAGGCCACGTTCACAGGGAGATGACGGAAATAAAGATTATACAATGACCCAGACAGTTCAGGCAATAATAGAATTTCCTCTCTGACTCAGCTGGGTCACTGTGAGACTAACGGTAACTGGAGGCAAGATGCCCATGTGTTAACTCTGTCTTCAGGGGAATCAGACAGGGACAGAAGATCAGGGGCCGAGGGGAGCCTCCCACCGCAGCACAGCACCAGAGTCTCAGGGTCTGGCCTGTTCTGGCTTGCAGCAGAAATTCCAGGAAACAGAGAGGCAAGAAGGACACTCCTTTCCCTGGAGTTTCTGTTCCCAAAACACTGAGGCTTCTGCATCAAAGGAAAGCCTGAGGCATAGACTTGGGCCCTCTCCAGAACCCCAGAACCCAAGGACAGGATGTTTAAAGCTGGCCTGGAGATACCCTAGAGGAGAGGGGGACAGTGCTGCCTTCTGCTTACCCAGGGTGTCCCCCATGGTGACAATCGTGCGCTGATGCAGCTCCGGGTCCCCACCCTGATTTGACAGAATCACAGCCAAGTGAGGCCTCCAGTCTCCCCACTGTTTGTCCCCACAACACTGAAAAGCAGCAGAAAAAATTGAAGATTTACTGAATAATGTCATACTAGACACAATGTAGGTAAAGGCTGTTTTCTATTTCCTGGTTTGGAGGAGTTCAGGGAACGCCCGCTATACCGCCTGCAATGCTGCTAGTCATTGATTTCAAGTTCTCTTTTTAAAAAAGCAAAAATTCTGGAAGGATGGATAGGCAGACAGACAAATACATATATATATACATACATACATACATAGGGATATTGGGAGATAAATAAAATGACACTATTGCTCACTTACTAATTTTCAAATTTCTTCCTGGTGCCCCTAAACCCAATAGCTAGGGACAAAATTTTTAAAAATTAAAAAGTTTGAAAAACCCTGATGTTCCAGTGAGAGAAGGAAGATCAAGCATCCTTGGCTCATGAGAAGAAGAGCCCACATTAGCCTGTTAGAAGGCAGGGGAACACTGAGCTCCTCGATACCTTACCCAATTGCTTGTGTCTTCTGGCTTTACAAAGCCCTTTCCCACACATCACCTTATTTAATCTTCAAAACAACCCCATGAAGTCTAATTCCTATGGCAACTTGAGGAAAGAGAAAACCAAGCCGAGTGGCCCAGCCAGCACTCAGTTCCCAGTCATCTTCCTCCCAACTGAGGACTGTGCCGCCCCCTCTGGTGACAATGCAGCAGCAGAACTCCACAAGGGGGCAATAGAATGCTAGCAGAGAAGTGGGAAGAAGCCCCACACAAATGGGGCCAGGGCCACGCTTCTCCCGAATAAAGGGGAATTTCAGGGCAGAAAATATCAATAAAGAAACAACATAATGTCACAGAAACAACCCAGGCCCTGAGTTCAACTGGAGCCCTGCCTCTTACTAGCTGTGTGACCTTGAGCAAGTTTCCTAATATCTTTGAACCTTTGTTTCCTCCTCTCTTAAATGAAGATAATATTCCTACCTAACAGGGTTATTGTTGATAATAAAATAAGACAGGTAGGTAAAGCACATAGCATAATGCTTTACACTAGGTTTGCACTTTATAAATCACATGTAGGTATAAATGCACACACACACACCCATGCACGCACACGGAGGGAAGCCCAGCAAAGGAAAGAGGTGATCTGCGGACCCGTCTATCTTCCAATTTGTTGCAGAGAATGAGTAGAGCAGGAGATTGACAGTAATAGCTAAGACTTGGAGGTCAAACAATTCACAGTGATTTGGTCTTTGCAATTATCCCAAGGAACAAAAGATGCTTAATTCCACTCCATTTTATAGTTACTCTTTGTTTATCTGGGCAATGCAGTGTGAATGAGGATGATGATAATAATAACTCACAAAAATAATAGCCGGTCTCACTTATTGCCTCTGACCATGAACCAGACCCTCTCTGTGCTAAGTAATTCTCCTGTGAACAGTCACATGCACAGGGTCCTATTATTATCACCATTGAACATGTGAGCCAGGCCCTTTCTTGCTAGAACTAAAGGAACCAGCAAAGGAAAAGCCCTTTTGCTAAAAAGAACAAAAACTTGGAAGTCATTCTTCTGTCTCCTCCCCAAGTGATTTGGAAAAAAGTCAAACTATGAGAAGCAGAACTATAAAGAAAGAGAGAGAGAGAGAGAGAGCAATGGGCCGAGCGTGGTGGTTGATAATGTTCAGATATTGTCTCCTTTAATTTCCACAATAACTCTATTGGTTAGGCACCAAAATGCCTATAAAGACGAAAAACTGAGACTCTGAGGTTAAGGAACAAGGCCAAGTTCACACAGCAGTAAGAAGAGTGGAGTTTAAACCTGAGATAGAAGCCCAAGTCTGTTTCCAGCTGCCACGTCTGTTCCACTTCACCACTCATTACAAGTAGCTAAAGTCTAGCCTTCTACCGGATGCTACGATGCTAGGAAACTCTCCAACACTAAGATCAAATACTGCATCAGCACATCAACTCTGGCTCATCAGTTTTCTCACCTAAAAATAAGGAACATTTAACTAACTCTACCATTGCAGTGAGACCCAATGGACCATAAGCTGATGACATCATTTCCTGCATTTAGTGCTTCAGGACATGACAGAATTTCATTGCAGAACACAGGCCATTCAGCTGAATTGTGAGGCGCGTTCTGTTTTCCAATATAGCCAGTTGGTTTGATGATGGGGCATGAAAGTTATCATTTCTCTTTTCTTTTCTTGGAATTGTTCACAAGCAATAAGAAGAGTAAAAAGCAAAAGCGTGAAGTCCATTTTCATTAAAACTAGCTGTCAGCAAAAGCCCAAGCCTCAAAATACAAGAAAAGGTGGCCAAAGGTAACGGAGATGGAACAGAGGTGGTTCAAGAGGAAGCAGAGAGAGAACACCAGAGGGAGAGGACCCCATAGCCATCTCCGCTGGCTGGGGAAAAGCAAAGGCTACACAAGCGCTCCCAGAAAACTCTAGGTCGTGTGGAACTTGCCAGATAGCCTGGAATCTGGCCCCAGCCCCTCACCAGCACAAACTTCCCATAAATAACTGGTCCAGGGAAGACTCGGCTCCTGTAAAGGGACACGCACAGGATCTGTACAAACATCCTAGAAAGATAAAAGGAGGGAGGTAACTGGAAAAATAAACAGAAAATGGAGAGAACATTTGCCAGAAAAAATGTTACCACAAAACAGACGAAAAATGGTCACCAAACTCTCATCATGAATTTAAGGACAGAAACCATTTCTTCTCTGAAGCAAGGGCCTCAAGCTGAGCTCTAAGAGCTCAGGAAAGAGACGGCAGACAACACGAGGGGATAAATGTGACCTGCAGAGGTCAGGAAAGAAGTGGAGGAAAATCAAAGAAATAAAGACAGAAAGGGAAAGAGCACGAAAGTGAGGAGACACTGATGAAAACACAGTAAGGGCTACAGGATGGAAATGAGAAAAGCAAAAAAAAAAAAAGCAAATAAGAAATGAAACAAAAAAGGTTTTTTTAAAGAGAAAATTATATATAATTCACATATATATATACGTAGTTCATATATGTCATGTACATATATATGTAAAGTATATAGTGGAGTTCCTGAAAAGAAAACCAAATAATGAAACAAAACAAACATTAGAGAATATAATTCAAGAAAATCTTCCTGAACCGTAGGATATGAATGCACCCAGTAAAAGAGCAGGGTGTGTCCCAAGAAAACACTGACCTAGACAGTCAACGCCAAGATATGTCCTAGCACAGTTATTGGACTTCAAAGATAAGGAAGGGATACTTGGGGCAAAAAGATCAAGTCTCTTACAATGGGAAAACTATCCAGCTGGCCTCAGACTTCTGAGCCATAGGCAATTCTAGACGAGAGGTCAAATCTCTGTCCAGCTGTGAAGGATCCATGAGCAGCGGTGCAGGAGAAGGGCAACCTTGCTGGGGGAAGCCTGAAGGGCAGTTTTCTCGCTTCTCACGACAAAGCAGGCAGCCAAGGTATCATGGAAAGAGCAGGGTCTTTAGAATCAGACAGACCTGAGCTGATCCTGACTCCACGACTCGCTACCTCTGTGATCTTGGGTCATTTTACACCTTTGCACCTCAGTTTCCAAGTGTGCAAACCAGGGATGAGAATTTCTGCCTCTGTACATTGATTGAAATGATACGCATCAAAGCCCTTTGCACAGGGCCGGGCACATGGTAGGCGATTAACAAAGAACTACTATTTATTTTTCGTCTTCAAAACCATCACCTAGTGCCTGAGCGGTCCCCACCCCCGAAACCCTTAGGAGGCTGGGGTGTTGGAGGAGTCCTGTCACAAAGGGTACCGTGGCCGCTTGTGGGATCCTCCCCGACATGAGCTGGAAGAGGGTCTGCAGCGGGTCGTTGAGCGCCAGCGTGCTGGTGAAACTGCAGAGAGAGGGGACCATCAGTGGGGACCACGCCAGAGAGCTTTTTACCATCGCCAGCGAGGTATAAGTCCTCGTGAATTTCTATTTGATTCCTGCAGCTTCTTCTGGAAAGGGAGCTTTTCAGTTGTGCCTCTGTCACACCCCCTTTCCTAGGGAGTGAGGGATTGGCAGGATCTTTATTCTACACCCCAGGTAGATCTCATTGTTGGGGGATATTTTCTGCACGTTGGCACTGACACCCTGACTCTCAAGTAACCATTTCTGTGGGCCTTCTTCCATCACAGAGATGACCCACCAACATCTCAGAGACCCCTGGAGAGCCCTCGCAGTTAACCTGACCTCTTCTCTGTGGGCCCCTCCTGCCCAGCGACCCTCCACTCCCCTCCCCCACAGCAGCCCTCCTCCACGACAAGCCCACAGTGCTCGGTGCTCTTTTTCTGGCTCATCACTAGCCTAGGTCTGTAGTGCTTTTACTTATAAGCACTAAATAGCCATTTCAGTAACCAAAGAGGCGTAGAACAGGGACCAGAAATGATCCTGCTGATGACAAACCGTGGGATATGTCTAACAAGGATATAATAAGCTCTATAGCTGATTTGAGATTTAAGCATACTCAGTAAGAGAGATTTTTCACAATTCACTGGGCCCCATCAAAAATCAATGGCCCAAGGCAAAAATCTGTAACGGAGATGTATGCTACAACGTGGGGTTGTGGGATGTTCATTTCCAAAACCCAGAGGAAAATCGTCCCTCAGAACAGCATCTTTTATTTCATAGCACCCTTGCCCGGGAGCTCGGAGCACTTATCATAAAATTCAGTGCCCTTTGCCCTTCCAGTCTCTGAACATAATGAAGTGCACAGTGGTGTTCCTAGTCTGGGAAGACGAGGGTTAGAGGAATGAAGACGGGGGCCATCGTGAAGAACAGGCTTCTGAGAGTGTGACAGCCCTTACCCTTGCAGAACTTAGAGTGTCGCTCTCTCAGCCAGATCTCTACCCAACAGGGTTTGTGGCCGCTTCAAATATAGGTTAAGCTGAGAGGGTAGCTTCACAGCTTTAACCAACACTAGAAGATAGACATTTTGAGGTAACATCCTTCTCACCGCCCAACCCAAGCCTGCTCCTTATAGGAGGGTCCCCCCACTCCGGTCTCCCCACTGCTGCCACGTATGTGTCCCTGCCACCCATGGATACTGGTGCAGCCTGAAGGACTTACTGCAGCTCCCCCTACACCCACCATCTCCATTCGATCCTGATTCTCCTTGCTGTTTCACCCCGCTAATTCCAAACTCCTGGTTCTGGACTCACTCCATTTCTATCTCGTCCCGGTTTGGGCATTCCTCCTGGTCCAGCCTGGCTCCTGGATCTTAGTGTGCCAGCGTGATTTCTGACTAAATGCACCTCTTCAGTCTCGTCATCTCCCACTGCCCTAGAGGAAGACTTCTGGGTCTAATTCCCAGCCCTATAAACCCCTTTGCCAGAGTTCATGGTCCTGCTACCCAGTATCTCTACCTTCTTCTCAGCACCCACATCTGCACTGCAAGACTAAGCTGTAGACAGTTACTCACTGTCAGTCCTAAGGCTCCGTCAGTTAACCTGAAGTGATCACCTATTCCCTCACTGATGGAACTATCTAGAACAGCCCCTCCCAAAGAGAGAGGGCTACTGCAACGCAGAAACTTAATTTTTGGAAACTCTGACCCTGGGAAATACTACTAAAATCTTTTATTCAACTTAGCAGGTAGAAAGAATGTGTCTGTGTCTAGGTTGTATGAATCTGGAGAAGAGAAACGCTATGTCCAGCTCAGAAAAGAGAAATCGGAAAGATGCTTTGAGCATGGGGCTTCTCAGTGCATCTGGCACTTCTCCCCACCCTCACCCCCACCTTTGGCAGGGGGTCTCTCTGCTCCGTTGGTCTCCTTTGCAAGTCCTCAACTCACCCATTCATAACCCAGCTGTAGGTCCTTGCGTCCATCTTGCTGGCCAGGAACAAAGCGTGGCCCCACAAATGGTTCTTCATGGCCCACTCCAGGGCTTCCTGACAACAGAAGCATCACATTCAGTACTGCCTTACTCGCCTTCCTCTAACAACAGCAACAAATGACTGTGCTCAGGTCCTGCCGCTCCCGAGCAGTCAGGGCTGGGCTTCCAGGAAGACTCTGAGAGCATCACAGGTGAATGTGAAAAACAATAGTGGGGAAAGAGGCCTCACTGGCACATATTTCTCTCTAAGTTGTCCCCTTCTCCAGTCTTCACTTGATCAAAATCCATTGTGCTATTTCATTAGCATGTCATGTCTCCCCCTCAAACATAGTTTCCAGTTAGCTTTATCTCTTTAGCAAGAGTCACACAACTCTTATGAATCGAAGCATCAAAAGGAAGAGAAGCACCACACCCCTAGGACTGAGTCTCAGATCATGAGTGCCAAGATGGCACTCGTGGAGGCATGTCAAAGGATGAGTTTCTCTTTATAACTGTGGCAGAAACCACTAGTTCCTCACCAAAATCCACGTTCTCCTTCCTGGACAAAGAGTTAGACTACATGTTCCTACCTCCCCTGTGTCTAGATGTGGCTGAGTTCTAGGCGGTGGGATGGGAACGGAAGTGACACGTGCCACTTCCGGTCTGGCCATAGACCCACCCCCACCCCCCGCTCAGTCCTCCTTGGCCTTTTCCCTAGCCGGCTGGCTGGAATGAAGATGCTTCTGAGAAACCTTAGAGACTATGTGTTGAGATGGTAGAGCCTCCTACATCCTCAGGCCCTGAACGACGACATGGAGGAGGGCTGCCCACACGTGGAGACTTCCTGCCCAGTACTCTCACACGAATAGAAAGAAGCTATTACATTTGAGCCAGTACACATAGCAGTTAACCTGCCCACCGAACACCATAACTGTTTGTTAACTATCAAGTGCCTTCATATGCCAAATTAATGACACCATTAATGTAGCAAGATGGACTAGAGCTGTAAATTTTAAAACATACACATATTCACCTTTTCATTCAATTTTCAGAACTCTTTAGTAGGGGCTTAACTTACTTGTGAGGTTTTGACCTGGTATTAATAATTTCCTTAGTGCCCCCAAATAATGTGCTTTGGGGACAGGAAGTCACTAATGAGGTAATTCCACCTCCAAATGAAGATGTCTTTGATCATCTCAACATCTCCCCATGTTTTCTTATTTGATGAGAGAAAGAAAGAGAGAAGAAATTTAAACAGCCACAGGGAATTCAGCCTTACATCCAATGTAAATAAAAAATGACATTAAGAGTTACTCTGTGTGTTTAAACTATTTCATAATAGGATTTTTTTAAAAAGGAGTTAGTAATGATTGGCTGGGAATCACCAGCTTACTCAAAAATCTGCTCCTCCAAAACATATAATTTAAGAATAAGTGAAGAAATTGAGAATTTATATCGAGGCTATCAATCTCGCACAATGCCAGAAATAAGACCCCAGTCAAATATTAATAAAGCTTTTAAAGATATTTTGGTATCCAGTTCCTCATGAATCTCTCTGATCTCCCATATCTATCCTGGGCTCACCTTTGGGTCAATGTGATGACACTGGTGTGGCGGGTGGTGAGGAGCCCAAACCCAGGCATCCGACTGCCTAGAGCTAAACCCCGGCTCTATCACTTACTAACTTTCCTCATCTGTAAATACCTAAAACAAGTTTAGAACCTAACTTACAGGGTTTCTGTGAAGATAAATGAAATAATGTATGTAACATGTTAAGTGAGCATCTGGCACGTAGAAAGAACTTGTTAAATTTTTGCTTTTGTTATTGTGGTGGTGGTGGTCATTATTTATCTTTCTAAAGAGATCATCACTGATATATCTCTGTGTCCCCCACTGGATTCAATACCTTAGAAGTAGGAGCTGCTTAATAAATATTTATTGAATAAGTAAATCACTGGTGAAATTGCAAGTCTCTACTACATAGTGAATATATATATATTGCTGTTTCACCTATATATATATATAGGATGGCTATAATTTGATCCCACTAATTTTCACTGAGTATCATGTCTAACACTCATTTAAAAGATAACATCATAGGGGCTGGCCCCGTGGCCGAGTGGTTAAGTTCGCACGCTCCGCTGCAGGCGGCCCAGTGTTTCGTTGGTTCGAATCTTGGGCGCGGACATGACACTGCTCATCAAGCCACGCTGAGGCAGCGTCCCACATGCCACAACTAGATGGACACACAACGAAGAATGTACAGCTATGTACCGGGGGGCTTTGAGGAGAAAAAGGAAAAAATAAAATCTTAAAAAAAAAAAAAAAAGTACTTCAACTTCATTTTCATAAATTCATTTTGAAGTAGGAAAAGTCTTTCTAAATATGGCCCCCCCAAATTAGATTTTGGACAGACAGTTGTAAAAAAATAAAGAGCTTCTACAAATCAATAAGTGAGGATAAAAAACCCAACAGAAAAATGTGGAAAATCCATGACAAAAAAATTCACAGATTAAAAGATATTCAACTTCATTTACAACAAGAGAAATGCAAATAACTACACTAAATTATATATTTTTTTCACCCCACAGATGGGCACATATCAAAAGACTGGAAACACAGAGCGTTGGTGAGAGTGTGGGAAAACAGGGAGCCTCGTACAGCACTGGTAGGGTACGGGTACATCCTCTAGAAAGGCAATTTGTCACTATCTATCAAAATTACAAACCACATACCCATTGACCCAACACCTCCACTTCTAGAAATCTCTCAGAGATAGAGTCCGTCACACTGGGCAAAATGACAATGGTTCTTCACTCCAGCTGTTGTTTGTAATAGCAAAAGACTGGAAAGAATCTAAACATCAATCTAGAGGAGTTTGGTTAAATTAATTATAATTTATCTATAGAAACCTGTGTGGTTATAAGAAATAGTGAGGAAGGTATTTATATATAAGGAACAGGGGTCAGCAATATGTGGCCTGAAGGCCAAATTCAGCCCACTGCCTATTTTGGTAAAGCCCACAAGCCAAGAATAGTTTTTACACTTGTAAGTGATTGGAAAAAATTAAAAGAATAGTATTTCATTATCCATGAAAATTATATATAATTGAAATTTCTATGTCCATAAATAAAGTTTTATTGGAACACAGCCGCACCCATTTATTTGCATAGTGTCTGTGTCTGCTTTCACACTACAAGGGCAGAATTGAGTAATTACAACAAAAACACTATGGTCTACAAACCTGAAAATATTTACTGACTGTCTTTTTACAGAAAAAAATTTGCCAAGCCACTATATTTTCTAAGATTTTTTTTTAATAAAAAAGAAGTTAAAGAGGTGGTAATATAGTATGCTATAAGAAAAAAAAAGAGGAAATAATTGGATATACGTAAAATATCTCTGGATATTTCAGAGAGAGAAATTGAGTGGCTAGGGGTGGGAGCATCATGGCCCCTATTATATCTTTTATCTTTTGATTTTTGAATCAAATTGATTTTAATCATATATTCAAATATTTAAGTTTGCTTTAAGACTTTTCTGAAATGTGAGTTCAACTTCAACTTTTAAAAAGGCATTTAAAAATCGGTAAACGTGAGGTGGTGGATGTGTTAACTCAGTCGGGGAATCCTTTCACAATATATACATATATCAAATCATCACAGTGGACATTTCAAATATCTTCCAATGTTATCTGTCAAATATGCCTCAATAAAAAATTTTTTAATAAAAATAGCCCAATTTATACATCAAAAAATTAAACGAAGCATCATTCTTCATCTGTTGAATTAAAGTATTCAATATTGATAGGCATTCCTTAGATATAGCTAGTGGGGGTATCATTTGTAAACAAACTTTCTGGAAACTAATTTAGTGTATATAGGAAGAACATTTTAAAAGTGCATACCCTTTAACCCAGTAATTTCACTTGTAGGAATCTATCCTAAAAAAAATAATAAAAAGATCTGCCAATGACTTATGTAACAAGATGTTCAAAATGAATAATTTATAATGGGTGACAAAATTGTAGCTAGCCTATCTATTCAATAGTGGATTGGTTAAAAAAAATATGATACACTCATGCAATGGAATATTGTCCAACCATTTTTTTAAGTGATGCATTTTAATGCCATGAGAGTATTTCACCACATAATCTTAAGTGAAAAACAGAAATAATTGTGTATGTAACTTAATTTGATTTTTAATATATATGCATAGAAAAATGCTAGAAGTAAATATATCAAAATGTTAACAGGCACGATTATTTAATGGTAGACTGTGGATGTTTTTTTCTTTGTAGCTTTCTGAACTTACAGTGCTGTAAAATGAGTATCTGGTACTCATATAATTGGGGGAGGGGGGAGTAGTGGGGATGGTGGTGACTTTTGAAAAACAGCGTGCGGGGGCCCTGACTTGCCTTCTTCCTTCCATAGTACAGCAGCTTAGTGAACTTCTCCACGATCTGCGCGGGCGTCTCCACGCTGGGGGGAATCTCCCCGGTGAGCAGGTTCCGGCTCCCCGAGCTCAGCACCGGCCAGTCCTCATCGGTCAGGTTGATGAGGTTGGCCACAGCGGGCTGCCTCTTGTACTTCTCCAGCTTCTTGCAGTCTTGCATCAGCAGCTCCGCAATGTCAGACCCCACCATGGACTGCAAGGCAAAGAGAGACAGACATCCTGAGGAACACTCCTGTTCGTCCCCACGCTGGCAGCGCAGGCTGAGAAGGGAGGCGCCAGAACACCTGCCTCCTTCATGAGGAGGCCAACAGGCAAACACAAGGCAGTCCTTTCTTGGATTGCTGTATTTCAAGCTGCAGCTTCATTCTCATGGTTGTTCTCTGCCTGTCAGAGGCCACAAAGGTTCTGTGAAATATTCACACTCTCACAGGTGTATTACTTGGTTGGGGCGGTAACCCAAGAACCGTACAATAACCCCAGGTCACGGCAGAGGGCAGGGGAAAGGTTAGCAGTAGCAGACTGGCATTGCCATCTGAGCAATTTTTCCCTTGAGGCCATTTGTTGCTTCTTTAATATCACCTTTTATAATCATCCCATAAGCCGAATCTTATCCGTCCCGGGAAGACTTCAACTTCAACCCAGCCTGCCTGTGCCCACGCGTCAGGGCGGTGACACTCACCCCATTCTGCCGACAAAGAAGAACCAACAGCCGCCACAGCAGAGCCGAGTCTCTGCTCCCCAGTGTGTCAGTTCTGCGGCTCTGAGCTGCTTTCTGCTGGCAAAACGTCATGATATCCACCTTGTGTACGTCTTCCCTGGGGAGAGATTCAGGGAGCAAAGAGTGAGGGGCAGACGGTTCCCCGTACAGGACCGGGGGCCCCTCCCACAGCGTGAGGGCGCCGGGGGCGCTGGGACTGAGGTGCAAGTCTGACAACCCGGGACTGGGGAATGAGCCTCTGGCTACAGGCTAGTGGTTTCCTCGTAGAACGGGAGGGGACTCCAGACATTCTCTCACACACCCTCTCCATTTTCCGGATGAGGAGGCTGATGCCCAGGTACCGGAAATGACTACAGAAGGTAGCAGGTCAAAGCACAGACTTTGGAGTCAGATACCCCGGGCTTAAATCTGGCCTGCGCTTCTAGGCTTACACGATCTCTTCTCTCCTCTGAGCCTCAGTTTTTCCCCCTAAGATAGGGATACTTTTTTTTTTTTTTTAAGATTTTATTTTTTCCTTTTTCTCCCCAAAGCCCCCCGGTACATAGTTGTGTATTCTTCGCTGTGGGTTCTTCTAGTTGTGGCATGTGGGACGCTGCCTCAGCGTGGTCTGATGAGCAGTGCCATGTCCGCGCCCAAGATTCGAACTAACGAAACACTGGGCCGCCTGCTGCGGAGTGCGCGAACTTAACCACTCGGCCACGGGGCCAGCCCCAAGATAGGGATAATTTTTAAAAAATCTATCTCCATACAAAAACGCCTTAGCAAATTGTGTGGCATATTTGAAGTGCTCAATAAACGGGCATTATAATTTACTCCAGATCATCCCATAAAATCAACGCCAAGTTGGGCCCAGTACTCCAGTGTCAAAATACCCAACTCGTCTGTACCCCCACATCTGTGTACCTGTGTGGAAGAAATGGAGACAACACTCATTTTCACTAGAAGGAACTGTCAAAATACTATGTGGGATTTTCTTGGAGGAGGAGATTCAGGATAAGAATACATTTATATAACAGTGATGATATTTAAAGGGCTTCCACGTGCACAGTCACTGCCTGGAGTAGGCACAGCCGGTTTTACATCATTTCTTAAACAGAAAACTAAGGCTCGGAGACGGCTAACTGACCTGTCCGCCATGGTACCTCTAGCTAGCAGGGTGCCTGGGCCTAGGACCCAGGTCCTCTGACACAGGCCAGGACTCTTCACAACAATGGCCGCCCTAAATACTTAGCAGAAATGACTAGGAATTTAAAAGCAGTTCTAACTCAATCCTGCAGAGGGCAGACTTGCACACTATCCAGTAACAAACTGACCGTGTTCTCTCTAGAACAAGGCAAGCGCTTTTTCCACTGTGATCCATTTGACTATGATTTCCCAGGCTGTCCTCCGCTTTTCCATTAATATCTATTAAGTACACGGAATGCTAAAACTTCCTGTCATGTAGCCCCTGCAAAATGGAACTGATTTCAGATATTTAAACCTTTAAGTTAATTTTTCTTTCTGCCCTTCAACTATCGAATTGCTTGTCAAAATGGCTCAGGCCACATTGAGCTCTATCTTGTAGCACAGAGAATTCTACTCCAATGGGGATAGACATTTTCTTTCCAGGAAGCCGAGAACAAATCCCAAAATGCTGTTCTGGAAACATTTGCTGTGCCGGAAGATTCTGCAGCTTTCAAAAGCCCGTACTCGGCAGCTCGTATGGCAGTTTACCTGATCAGGGGTCCTGAGAAAGTCCTCATCTCTTCTTGTTCCTCAGAATCATTTAGAATAATCTGGAACAAAAATAAGATTTGGTCTTCAAGACTATGGCCACTCAATGCTCCTTTCAGCCAAGTCTAGTATCAGAAGCCAAGCCGTGGTCCTAGGATGTGGCTCAGTGCCTCATGGAGAAAGCAGAGGATGAAAGTGAGTTCTCCAGTTGCTGAAAATGAGCCAATAGCATATCAGGAAAAACATAAGTCTAGCGTCACTTCTTTCAGAGAAGAGCCCCACCCATTCCTTCACACACATACACTCCCCAATCCACAGGGTGCATGGCCCAGCTCCCCATGAGAGCACCCCATTCCTGGAGATGCCCAGGCTCAGGTAAAGGGAAGCAGGGAGCAGCGTGCTGGCATTCCAGGGACACCAAATCTTGTTTACCTCCATGCTGTGCAGTTCAACAAGGGCCGTTTGTCCATCACGGGGAGAGCTTGGACTCACACACACCAGCTGACCTCCTGGTCCAAAACTCACAGGCACATGAGGGACATAGAACTTCATGGGTGCCTTGGGGCCAGCTGCCGAGACTTCCTCTGACCAACAGACACAGGTGGACATTGTGAGCATTACTGGCACTGCTCTTTTTTACTTTAGAAATAGACCACAGACACCTTTCTGTCCAAATTCCATCTGGGACCAAGATAAGATTCTGGAAGGGCTACATCATTATAAGAAGACCATGCTTCAAGTCAGATTTAAGCCTCTAAGACTATGTCAGAATATAATGCAAGGATTTGATGGTTTGGTCCAAATGATAATGCATCAGGCCCAGACTCTCAGTGACAGTGAGAGGCTGGGGACTCGCTGGCTTTCATAGCCCCGATACTCCTGACGAGTCTCCTATATCCAGACAAAGCAGTTACGCCCTGTGGGCTGCCTTTGCTTTACCACCTTGACTCTGGTCTTCACTGTCTTCGCCTGGTCCTTAAAAGTACCTCCGAGGGCCTCCTCTCCCAGCCTGAAGATGGCTAGGGGCGCTGTTCCCTTCCAAGAATCAGCTGTGATGCAATATCCAGTTCAAGAGAAAAGGTGGGAAATGGAGCCAAAGTTGGCCTCTCTGCCCAGGAGACCTACATAAGCAAATGAGGTGGACAATGATCCACTCTGGGAAACACAGGCTAAGGGCGACTTTCCAAGAGACTTGCCACCCAACCCTCTTCTCATCAGACTCAACCAACTCCTTTGATCTCTTCAGGACCCACCAGCCTGAATGGGACTCCAAGCTGCTGAAGCCATGCGGTCATACGGCTCAGAGGCATCTGCCATGTACTGACTGAGCTCATAGCTGCTGGAGCTGAGACCAGACTCGTGCTGCCGGAGAAGGTTGGACTCGTCGGTCAGTGATGACTGAGAGTTAAAAACAATGAGAACATAGGAGAAGAATCAGAAGCAGTTTTAAAGAGATGGTTCTCCCAAGGGTTCCTCCAAAGCAACAAAATTCAAACTTTCAAATAAATACAGTTAAGGTGGATGTATTGAAAGGAGAAGAAGGGATAATTCAACTGACGTGTGTTTGCTAAAGGATCCATTATGTCCTAGGGGAATGAGTGCAGGTCCGGCGGCCTGAATTCAAATCCCAGCTTTGTCAACCCCTAGCTGCTGTGACTTTGGACAAGCAACTTCGGCTTTCTGAGCTCAGTGCCCTCATCTGTAACACAGCTATCACATCTGCCCTCTGCAGTTCAAGTACGTACTCGTGCATTCATTCACCAACTATTTAATGAGCACTCACTATGCTGCAGGCACCGTCCTTCCCCTGACGATACAGGTGTATGAGAAATTCACGGAACTTACATCCTGGGAGGGTACAAATGAAATAATGGATGCAAAAGCTCTCCGTGCACTGTAAAGCGCTGTACACGTGTGTGGCTGCTGTTATTGTGGTTGTCACTCTTAGTCACATGAGATGTACCCTGCCCTGTTCAGCATTAGGTATACGGAAGAAACTGTTCTCAAAATCATGTAAATCCAATCAGGGAAACAAAATTAACACAAGACTGTCAAAAATTAAAGAGCTGGTTTCTATAGTATCTTTGCAACTTTTCTGTAAATCTAAAATTATTCCAAAATAAAAGTTTATTTTTATAAATTTAAGATCTCCAAATTAAAGCCCAGCTGGTACACACAGTAAGATTTTAGAAGAGATGGAAAAGTCAAGAAAGGTTTCAACCTCTGCTTTTCAGACCTAAATTAAAAGATTCTTGCAACCCCCTGGGTAAACCCAATTGCTAGTCCACTGGAGTATTGGTGGCAGCCTCTTCTCCTCTTTCCCAGCACCTTGGAGTGACTTGGGTGACATTTCCTGATCCAGCCAACTTGACATAAGTGCAAAAAGGTCAGATCAGGGCCCCAGACCCACAATACTGAGACAATAACGCAGGGAAAGGAGGAGGTGGGAGTTGAGGCTCTGCCAAGAGAGGAGGAATGGGACCTCTCAGACTGATGGCCGCTAGAGACCCCCATCCCCAAGGGCCCTGCCCTCCCACCACTGACGATGTCAGTTTTGATGCACTGTCACAGGCCACCAAGCCCCATGTCACTTCAGGTTACCTTATTCTTCTGGGCCCCAGTTAGCAGACTTTCTGGAAGCAGGTCCCCAGGCCTCTCCTGTCCAGAGTTAGAAGCAGGACTGTCTTTATAAGGGTTCCGACTCTGAGATCTGCAGCAAAATGACAGGAGCAGATGAGAGGGGGTCCTGGGCAAGCCAGCAAGGCTGAGCTGCTCTCTGCTGGAGGCTGTTCTTCTGCACTGGCAGGTGTCAGGTCAGCCTGTGTGCCACAGCAAAAAGCACTGTCCTGCTGTTCAGCTCCTCAATCTATCAACACCAGAAAAACAGGAGCTCCTGGGTTCAATACTGCAGTTGCTAGAAGCGGCCCCAAACCCCGTAGAGAAGGGTTGGCCTCTGCAGCCCGACAGCCAGGAATGGCTTTTATGGGAGGAGCTGGGTAGGTGAGTTCCAAGCAGGGTAAAGTCACCAGGCCTAAGGGCACCAGGACAGGTACTTGCGCAAAAGACACTTCCCTGCTCGCCTCATCCCACTCTCGGGGCACAGGAGTGGGTAGAGGAGAAGCACCCCAGCCCCAGGCAGGACCCAATCATGAGGACGTTTGCAAGGCCACATCTGTTGTGAGGCCAACGTAAATTAAGGTCCTCCGTTAGGATGGACCTCAAGTAACCTCCCAGGACTCGGACTAGCCCAGGTGTGGGAACTTCCTCTCAGAGTTAAGCATCTCTCCTCCCAGGGTCCCTCTTAAGAGTCCCAGGCCATCCTAGGCTATTCCCATGTCCCTGTGGCCAGAACAAAAGCAACAAGGCATCCAGAGATGAGGGACCAGCACCAGATGCCATAGATTTGCCTAACATAGTCTGAGTTTGGCTGAATCGTGTTGAACTAGCCTCTCCTTTCACACTTACTGGAACCGGGTCTCACTGTTTGTTCCAAACAGATTATTCTGGGTTTCATGATGATGTTCATTGAGGTACTTTTGATCTTGATAATCCTCATGCCAGATATAAGGACTCCCTTGCCTTGGCACTGCACCCTCAGAGAAAACAAAATAAAGACAGGTCACTTCTTCTTCCTAGAAGTTCAGAAAGACACTAGCAAGCTGTGAGGCTGTTATTGGTATAAAAACGTATTTGCCAAATGGAATAAAATTGACAAGTGAGAGCTACCAATGAAAGTCCATAAATGCCCCTCAGTTCTCTCTGAACCAATAGCATGGCTTTGTACAACTGTACAACGGTGGGGATCGTGTGTGTGTGTCTATTTGTGTTTTCTATGTTGAAACAGATTTCGCTTTGCCAGCAGGTCAGAAGCTGCCATTAGCACATACCTAAAGCCTTACTCTTGGTGTAGGGTATAAATTTCTATTGGTGCATTTCTGCCACCCTCAAGGTAAATAATGGTCAGACTCATTACAGCTCAGCCACACACTGGATGACATCACCGTTAAGAACTCACTTCACTGTTACTTGGTCAGAGACTATAATCTTGGCTATAATCAGGAGCAGAACAAAAGATGTGGATGAAGTACAAACTATCCACAATACTAGTAACATAATGATAGTTTCAGTACTACCATCTACATGTACAAACAAAAATGACTCCTTTCTATCTCTTCTCCTCAGGACATCTAGCAGCAGTGTCTTTGTCATGGCCTGGTCTGGCCAAGAAAGAAGCAGCTGGGGGCAGGAGCTGTACATCAGCCGAGCAGGATGCCCAAGCAGAGGCTCTGAGCACGGCTCCTCTGGCCTCTGCCCTGCCTATCAGACCAGCCGCACCATCCCAAAGGCTTCTTGGCGATTATTCCATACCTCTTTCTTCCTGTAGCTGCCGTGGATATCCGTGGTAATAATAACTTGCATAAGCATATTCTTCCCTTGGGGTTGGAGAATGATAGCTCTGATATGGATCCTCGATGCCTGGCCTAAAATAGCACAAAGAAGGCTGGTCATTCAAGGATGAGTGTGGTAAAGAGAGAAACCATTGGAGGACTTGACAAACTAAACAATTTTAGAGGACAGAATTACTACCCCACTCAAAAGCCTGCTTTAAGGGGCCGGCCCCGTGGCCAAGTGGTTAAGTCCACACGCTCTGCTGCAGGCGGCCCAGTGTTTTGTCAGTTCGAATCCTGGGCACGGACATGGCGCTGCTCGTCAAGCCACGCTGAGGCGGCGTCCCACATGCCACAACTAGAAGGACCCACAACTAAGAATATACAACTATGTACCGGGGGGCTTTCGGGAGAGAAAGGAAAAAAAATAAAGTCTTTAAATAAAAAAAAAAAAATCTGCTTTAAAACCACAGTTAATTCTAGATCCTATAAACACAAAATTCAGAACCAGAGCAGGAGTAGGACCTCTGTTTCAGAACAAGGCTGGAATTTTTATAGCAAAACCGTAGCCAAGTGTCTCATTCTCCTTCCCCATGATCCCGCTTTCTCCTCAAATACACACATCCAATGTTATCTTAGAAAACACTGCCCTGATATTATCTTAGAAAACCCCTTCCTGGGATGACAGTATAAGTGCTCAATATGCCATCGTAATTCCCATGCATGTCGCAGATGGAAAGAGATGAAAAAGTTAAGTTGGACTACCTTAAATCTGATTGCTTTTAACACCTCTGGGTTTAACCTATCTTCCATCGAGAACTCAACAATACAGAAAGATTGGGGAAAGGAACATCCTGTTGTTAGTGTTTACACCAATTAATAATTCTTTAGTATTTCATAGGGGCAAAATTCTTCACAATAATTGTCATAATGTGAACCCTAAATCTGTAGACAGGTAAGTATCACCCTACCTCAAAAGCTAGAACATAGATGGCTTACAATATTCCATAAAATATTAAGTCCAGTGCTATCAGTCAGAATTAGGAGCAGAAATTCCAGATTCTCCCAGAACAACCTCACCGAGACCTCTTCATTCTGAACTTGGAGGCTGCACGCGTCTATCTGCTTTCTCAGAGGCTGATTTTTTTAAAGTTCCCATTCCTTCATTCCACGCTCGTTGTTCTGTTTGCCCATCACTCTAGGTACTGTCCCAGGCACCACAGCTCTTCCTGGTGCTGGTGGTGTCACGCTCCCCCTGGGTCAGAGTCATCCAAAGATGGCACAAAACTCTGTTTAGGAGGAAAGGCTTTTCCATAGTCTACAAACATTGCCTTTTGCCATCCCAGAGTAAGAGGGACCCCTGTGCCATCTTGAATTTCACCGTTCTTACCCTCTCCCCAGCCCCCAACACCCAATCGCATTATGATGGCTTCCTTAAGAAGCCCCACTAGGGGATACAGAGGAGGGAAATACTATCTTCAGTCGCCAAAATCCAATTTGGGAGGGGAAAGGGTTTAGCTAAGTCAAAGTCGGAGGGTAGAGAAGGAAAAAGAAGAAAAAGAGGAGAAATAAAAGGAAAAGGAAGAAGGAAAAGAACAATCTGTTCATAAGCGTTTAGGAGAGTTGGGTCAATTCCAAGCTCTAAAACCGTACCTTGAATATATCTGACTGGGATAATAGCCTTCATAATAGTCAACCTCAGACCCAGGCTGACGCCACTCCCCAGGCCTGGATGCATAAGGAGGCTGCTGGTGGTCTGCCCTGGGGTCCTGCTGTGGCTGGGGGCTCCGGCGGATGTCTTGCCATTGCTGGAACCTCTCTCCATCGTGCCAAGAGCGAGGAACAGGCCGATGATATCCATCTCTCCAAAGCCCTCGGTCTGGATCCTTTGACGGTGCTGTGGGCCACCCCCGGGGCCGAGGTGGCCACTGGGGGACCCAAGGTTCCATCCTTGACTCTCAGAATTTCTCTCGTGTTTTGAGTCAGTTGTATAGTTATTTTATCTTCCTGTAGACAAAACAAAAAGACAAAAAAATTATCATCATTTTAGGCCTATATCCAAATGTGATGGTTGATTAGGTTTGATGAAAAAAGCACCTGTGAGCCTCAAAATCTTCTATCTAAAACAAACCACATGGGCACTGATACAGAGATATCTGGGAAAAAAATCTCAGGCAGATACATGAAATAATTAACAGGCTAGACGATTACGTTGATGTGGCTTAAAAGATGTTAAAGTCTATTTGGAGCAATAATGGATGTGGGAGGCGTGGGAGACAGAGCAGAGAAACTCCAAAACACCGTCAAAGCATTCCAGTTAAATAAGCGTTTGTTCATTTACTCCACCAGCAAATATTTATTCAACACTTCCCAGGGAGGCCCCATGCTATCAGAGAAATAGAGTGGGCCTTGGAAAGAGTTCAGATCCTTCAAAGACCAGAGTTCAAATCCTAACTCTGCCACTTACTAGAAAATTAATTTTTTCAAGCCTCCATCAAGAGATAAGGTAGGAGGGGCTAGCCTGCTGGCGTGGTGGTTAAGTTCGCACACTCCACTTTGGTGGCCCAGGGTTCGCAAGTTTGGATCCTAGGCATGGCCCTACCCACCGCTCATCCAGCCATGCTGTGACAGGCATCCCACATACAAAATAGAGGAAAATCGGCACAGATATTATCTCAGTACCAATCTTTCTCACCAAAAAAAAAGGAGATATATGAAAATTGCCCAAAACACTGCCTGGTAAACAGTAATCATTCAATAAATAGTGGTGTTATCAGAGATAAAGACAGGGTAGTGTGAGTGGCTAAAGACATTTTAAACAAAAAGAAACTTAAATTGACCTCGGAGACCTCTTTTCTAAATCCTTAAATTAACCTCTTAGAAAAACTAGGCCCTACGATGTGGGCACGCCTGCCCCTCTAGGTTTGGGATTGCTTACATGAAAAACCAGAGAGTCACGTCTCAGTCATCTTCCTGGCTGGAGATTTTTAAACCCTGGAATTCTCCACAAATCAAACTAATATTCTCCACTTATCCTCCAAAATGGGACATAGCGCCAGAGCATGGATTGCCTTCCGAGCTCGTCTGCCCACATCAAGAGGAGCGCCTGCCTCCAGCTGCTCCCAAAAGGAAAGCACACAGACCCCACCCCGGCTCGGGGATCCTCCTGTGTCAAGAACACACGTTAGCTCAGTCAGACCCCGCGTTTTTTCTCCCTGGGACTGTTTTCGGTTGCAAGATTCTGCTTGAATCCAGTTAACTTGCTCCCGCTCCTGAAACTCCCAGACTAATATAAAAATTCTTGTTGGAACAAAAGGTCAAAGGGTGTGTGTCGAAATCAAAACGTCACTCTGCTTGAATGCCGTGGAGCCGGGGTCCGCAGCTTTGAGCCAAGAGCTGTAAGCAGAACATGCCAGAAGAGCAAGGCGCAGAAGTGACTTCCACTTCAACATCAATCACGGTTCAGGGAGCTGGCACTTTCCTTCCGTGTCAGCCCACTTCCTTGAAAAAACCAGGTGCAAAAAAGCTTTTTCCAGTAAACCCCAGCAAAGGCCAAATGCCCCAGACACAGGAAAAGGGTGAGTAGTTCTTCCCTGGAGGCCCACGGAACTCGGCACCGTTTGGACGCAAGTAATCTTAACAAGAAGGAAGCCTCTTTCACCTTGTCCCCACGTATTTTCATCAGCCAGCCTTCCCCGACTGCAAAGGCACAATACCGGATCTCTCCACCAGAATCACATCATCTTGTTGCCAAGATGTTTCAACTCCAGTAGGTTAGACCTCGGATTATAATTAAAGACACCAAGAGAAAAGCACCACAGACTCTCAAAATGAAGGAACTACGTCTACGTTGAGAAGTCTCACACGTGCATTCACGTAACTGACGTTCCCTGGTCCCGGGAAGAGTAATATCGCCTTTCCTAATCTACAGCACAGCAAGCGCAGCTAAAAGACAGAAAACAACGGAGCCAGCGCCCCCACACACCTGCTCTGACGGCTCCCCACCTTCCTTCGGCACAGCTCCGGAACCTGGCCCAAGAGTGTCTCCTCTCCTCTTGGAGACTGTCAAAGTCCGAGTGCCACATCTACCAAGACTTACCTGGCCCTCAGATCTACAGCCTGGCAGTTACCTTTGCAACCGCCCGGCCTCCAGGGAGCTGATTCACTAGGGCAAAGTACATACAGCTCAGTTACCTCAGTCTGGAACTGACGTGACTTGACGTATTTGCTCAGAACACTGTCGGAGACTCGTGTTTCTGTTTGCCTGGTCGAGGGCTGAACCAGACATACTCACATGAGAAAGGATCCAAACCCCACACAAACAAGGAACAGGGACATGAGGAGAGGACATCCAGAAAGCCCTGAGGCAGCCTGGCCTGGTGAGAGGGGAACCATCTTTGGGCTGTTGACTCATGGCTCTCCCACTGGCTGGCTCTCTTACTTAACCTCTCTGAGTCTCAATTTCTTCTTCTCTGAAAGGAGAATAACAATGCTTAGCGTATCAAGGTCAGTATGAGGATTAAATGTTGGTAAAATGGCACCTGATATATAAATATGTATGTTCTATACATAAGTAGTATCTTTTCCTTTCAAAAGAGATAAGCTATTCCACTGAGTGAGGCAGGAGTACTCACAGGTGGGGAGTAAATACCCGCTTTGTCTGGTTTGGGATTTTTTCATCCATGTTTCTATCCACTGGGTTCTGGTTGTATATCAACTGTGTTATCCAGATGGAAGGCAAATTCCAAAGCCCAATATTGAACTGAAGGCACTGAAAAGTTTTCTCTCACAACAAGAAAATACTTTTCATGTTCGAAAAATGCATTTTTTCATCATTATTAAGGTAAACACAGAGAAACTCATGTCTACTTTTGAGTTACTATTTAAAATTCAGCAAATCATCATGTTATTACACCTTTAACTTACACAGTGTTATATGTCAATTACATCTCAATAAAGCTGGGAAAAAAATAAACAAAATTTAGAATTTGCTCTAAAAAGGCCAAAATAGTCTATTCTTTTTTTCAACAAACACTTACTGAGTCCCTACTGTGTGTCATGATTTGACACACATAAATACATAAGACACAGTCCTTGCCCTCAAAAAAGCTTCGAGCAGGGGCTGGCCTGGTGGCATAGTGGTTAAGTTCGTGCACTCTGCTTTGGCTGCCCGGGGTCACAGGTTTGGATCCCAGGCACAGACCTATGCTACTCATCAACCATGCTGTGATGGTGACCCACATATAACGTAGAGGAAGATTGGCACAGATGTTAGCTCAGGGCTAATCTTCCTCAAGCAAAAAAAGAGGAAGATTGGCAACAGATGTTAGCTCAGGGCTAATCTTTCTTAGCAAAAAAAAAAAAGCTCGGAGCAAATTCACTTCTCATGTTGTTACTCGTCCAGGGAAGACCACATGGTTGGTCTCGTGGTCAGATCGTGTAATGAACCTAAACTATATGATTTTGTCTCAGATCCTCAACTGACTCCTAGGACCTGACAACTGAGTGCAGAATTCTCTGACTGTGGCTAAGGATTTCTTACCCCACTAGTGGGCTGTGAAACTTGTCTCATTAATGGCTACACTGCCACTTTTAATCCTCCTGGGAAGAGATAACTGGAGAAGGGCACACACCTTAAAAACAGAAATCAGGGGGCCAGCCCGGTGGCGCAGCGGTTAAGTTCACACATTCTGCTTCTTGGCAGCCTGGGGTTCGCCAGTTCGGATCCCGGGTGCGGACATGGCACTGCTTGGCACGCCATGCTGTGGTAGGCGTCCCACATATAAAGTAGAGGAAGATGGGCCCGGATGTTAACTCAGGGCCAGGCTTCCTCAGCAAAAAAAAGCAGAGGACTGGCAGTAGTTAGCTCAGCGCTAATCTTCCTCAAAAAAAAAAAAAAACAGAAATCAAAACTTGATTGATTATGACACAAACTCAGATATCAAATTACGTGCTCTGATATGTCACAACAACATTCATGAGAGTCTGCTGTAACCCTTTTGACTTATAAGGTGATGTTAGTCCTGCACCTATAACACCAGCTACATTACCAGAATGTTAACTTTGGAGGGCACCTTAGAGGTTATTTTAGCAACTTCACTTTATTGATAATAAAACTAATATCCAGAGAAGTGAAGTGATTTACCCAAGATCACAAAGCTAACTAGAAGCTCAGGCAGCATTATATTGGTGTGCTGGAGTTAGCTCGCACCAGAATTACAAGAGCTGATTATTAAATATTCAGGAATCGTGTGTACCGATAGTTAAAACATTGGTAATTTGAAATCCACCATATGGGAATATTTACACAGAAATTGGCAAATGCTACAAAGCAAGGTTGTTGTTTTCAGAAAGCCAGTTTACCAGCATCCTGCTTATAACCCCAAACTCCTGGTACCTAATTCAGTGTTCTTTCAACTACAGAATTGTCATTCTGTGACTAGCCTTCATTGCACATCTCTAGTTGAAACATCTAGCCCAGTTATTCCAAATGCTCCTTTTGTGACATTCCAAAACATCTCTAATTATCTCAAGAGTTATTATGAAACTCTTCAAACATTCACTAACCAAAATTAATTTTAATTAGCTTTAATTATTTTATATAGACATATGGCATTCAACAGTTATATGGGTCATGGAATGAAATAGATTGTAGTGGGATCTTATCACTCCAAAAGGCTTGGAATTTATTTATCAGTCCCTGCTTTCCCCAGTCCCACATATCTACAGTTACTAAGTCTTTCAACTTGGGAGCTCAATTCCTCCTGATTTCCAATCAAATGTATCCAGCTTGACAGTACATGAGCAGCTCCTCTCCACCAAGAGATAGGCTACAATCAGTTTTGCCACCCCAAGTCCTGGTTGCAGTTCCCTCCCTGGTGCCAGAACAGCTATAGTCTTTATGGGATCCCTCCCCTGAGTGTCCTGTCCTCATGCCTGACTCCTGCTTTGCCTCCCAACTAGTCACCAGAATTGGAGCCCTGGTCCCTTGCTGAATTTCCTTTCCCAGACCCTGCTCCCCTTTCCAAATGCCAGACCACTGAGAAGATCTTGCTTCAAACAAGAGTACCTACCCTAGTTTGACATCTAACAAAATTACCATCACTACTAATGATGCTGCTAATCCCTACCCACCAGGTCAACACTGCTGGATGTGATCACCTACCTAGATCCAGGTCAGCTTTGCCATGAATCCTGAGCACTATGACTTAATGACTAGTTACGCTTGCAAGGGACAGCTCAGCAGTTGAGACATCCCTCAGACTTGATCTCATTCCTCTACTGAAAGTAAAAATTTAGAAAACAAACCAAGAGGCTCTCTGTCAGCAGGTTAACAGTAATTACTCCAGTCTGGGTGATGGCATTGTGGATGATTTTGTTTCTCTCTTCTTGCTTGTCCGTATTTTCTAACTTAATTTTCTACAATAAGCATGTATCATTTTGAAAGACAAAATCAACATTATTTTTAATCAATACTATATCCAAGTGTGGTACTGTCACATCATTAAGTAATTACGCACCCAAGTTGCTAAAATGGGGCAACGACTCCCTAAAGAGTTCGAGATTAGTTAACTGTGCTCACACTGCTCTTCTAGAAAGAAGATTCTGGAAATCATGCACTAAACAAATGTTTATGGAGCAGCCACTCTATGCCCAGCATTGTCACATGCATTGATGATACAAAGATAAATAACATACAATCTCTGTCCCAAAGAATCATTCAGTCCAGTGGAGCAGCAGACACTCAAATATGCAATCCTTATGCAATGCAATCACTACTCTATGGATATATCACTGATTTTTCTAAAGGAAGGATGCACAAGAGAAGGCACAAGAGTAGAAACCGGGAGGTGTGCTATTCAAGGTTATTCCTGACAAAGGAACACCTGACCTAGGGCAGCTGCACAAAGGCTGCAGGAGAGGGGAGGGAGAAATATATACGTATACACACATTATATGTTTATGAAATAGAATCAACATGCACCCACACTCTGTTGAACGTAGAAAATGAAGGTGAAGGAGAAGTGAAGTCCAGCTCCATTTTCAGGCCGTAAAGAGGGGACCACGCTGCCTTTTTTTGGATAATCCTCTTGGAAGAAGAACCGCGTTGGTAGGGAAGAAGATGGCTCCAGTTTTGGACATGCTAATTGTGAGGGGTCTCTGTGTGTTGACAAAGGTAAGGATGGTCGATAAGTAGTTGGCTGTAAGAGTGTAGAGCTCAAGAAAGGTCTGAGGAGAGAGATGTGATGAAGCCGCAGGCATAGATGGTACTGCCTAAGAAAAGCTTAGAATTCGAAGACAGGTCCTAGGAGAGAGCTCTGAGGAACACCAACGTTTAAGAGCTGAACACAGAAAGAGGAGCCTAGGAAAGACAATAAGCAGATGCCAGAAAGGTAAGCAGACAGCCAGGAGAGGATGGTGTTCCCAGAGCCAAGAGAGGTAGTGGCTTCAAAAATGTGAGAGTGGGGGCCGGCCCCGTGGCCAAGTGGTTAAGTTCGCACGCTCCGCTTCAGCAGCCCAGGGTTTCACTGGTTCAGATCTTGGGCACGGACATGGCACTGCTTGTCAGGCCACGTTGAGGTGGCATCCCACATGCCACAACTAGAAGGACCCACAACTAAAATATATACAACTATGTACCAGGGGGCTTTGGGGAGTAAAATTTAAAAGTAAAATAAAATCTTTAAAAAAAAAAAGTGAGAGTGGTCAACAACGCCAAACTTAGGAGAAATATTGAGAAAGGCAATAAGCAAAAGCATTCTCTTCCTCACTGGATTCAACAATTAGAAGATTTGATGATCATATTATGAACAATTTCAGTAGAATTAAGGTCAAAGGAGTGAGGAATTAGACACAGAAATCACTTACACAGAGAATGGAAAGTCAGGAAATGGAGGCTCCAAGTAAAATTCATCTTTCTAGAAGCCTGAGTGTGAAGAAAAGGGGGCAATAGCTGGGAAGACTCTGAGGCAGCCAGGTTTGAAGAACGGGTTTAGGATGGAAAAGACAAAAGAGAGTTACATGCTGATTCATATGGAAATACAGATCATTACTAAAAGAATAAATCTCAAAAGAGGCTGGTCACATGGGATCCAGAGTATAGGAGCAAAAATTAAGCCCAGCTGAGAGGAAGGGCACCTCTTCCTCAGAGAAAGGGATAATGAAGGGAGGTGAAGGTGGGCATAGATGGAGGCCCATAGATTTGCACGTAAAGGGACCGGATACGGAGAACTCTCTGTGGAGCAGACTGCCGAGCTCTACTGGCTAGAGATCAGGGTGAGCATTTGGCAAGAGCCTCGAGAAACATTGTGAAGACTTGGACTGGCCGGTGTGGAAGACGGAGGTGTGCTTTAACTAGGAACACGTGCTCAGAGTAACCAGCAGGCTGGAGATGCAGCGTTAGTGCTCACCTAACAGACTTGAAGCTCCATGGAGACACTGACCGTCTGTGCTTTGCTCTCTGCTACACCCTCAGCGCCCAGCACAGGGCCTGACAGATGACAAGAGCTCACAGATTTCATCTTTGAATCAATAGACAGCTAGAATGTATAGCTGCAACAGCCTGGCTGTATGATGGCATGCAGCAGTTTTCCTTCTCGTTATCCTAAGTACAGAATTAAACTTTGACAGGCAGTTTCTAGAGAAAGTTGAGGCAGTGAGTTAAGGGGACTGACCAGAGAATGGTTAAAGAGATGCCATCTGGGACACAAATGAGACAAAAACAGATGCAAGTTATCTGCATACCTGGTTAAACTGAGGTCCCTACCGATACTTGAGACACTCCAATAGGACAGTGAAAGAAAAACATGAAACCACAACTGAAAAAGCAAAACAAAACCTCAGTCAAATTGGGAGTGACTGGCTAATGTCCACATCTGCATTTCCCACAACATCTGATACATTGAGGCTCCTTTCAGTCAGCAAGTGTCTCATACCTGACTCCCAGAATGAGTCAGAGGTGAAGGTGCGGTGCAGAGCAGCCTCATGACTCCAGGAAAGCCACCACTTGGAGCCAGCTTTACAGCTATGGAGCTCGTGGCCTTGGCCAGTGATGGGTGCCAAGGCTTTGACCTCTTCCTTCTGGTGAGCTGCGTGGCAGGCCAGATGCAGAGCAGCAGGCGCCAGTCAGTATTCCATTTATCAGGAAGGACTGCGCCAGGAAAACATGGTCTGAGGGCCAGAGACAATTAGCCTGGCACAGGCGCCATAAGCTACCAGTGCCAATCCTGGAACTGTTGCTATTCCCTCAGTCTTAGATGTGAAAGTTTGGGCACAATGCAGGTTTCCTACAGGCTCAAGGAACCCTGTGAATGAGCCCCAACAAAAGGGCTCCTTTAAATGTCACCTACCTGGCTGCCTGCAAACCTGCCCCCTGCCTCCACCTCTGCTGCAGAGAGCTGGAGAAGCAGTGCATCCGTCAAGAGGAAGAAAACCTCCATCCTTCTTTCTCAGCCCTGGGCTGGCAGAGGCGGCCCCAACTTCACCTCTCTTCCCCCCTCCCGTTTTATTGACGCCCCTGAACCCAGAATAAGTGGGGTGGCAGATGGATGCTGCTGTGACTTCTGACCCCACATGCGCAGACATTGGTGATTCACACACCTCCTAAATGAAATAAAGGGCTGTAGCATGCTCTGAGTGTTCTCTGAGCCCCCGGGGCCAACGGGACATAAATTCCCCAGAGGTGTGGTAGACCTTGGTGGCCCCAGAATAAGGCTGCGTGGATGTGTCTCTCAGCTCCACCATCTGCTGGCCGTGTGAACGTCGGCAAGTTATCCTGTATCTCCTTTACTTCGTCTATAAGATGGGAATAATGATGCACTCCACCTCACAGAGTCATTACAAGGGTAAAATTAGATTAAAAACCTACAAAGGGGGCCTGCCTGCTGGCGAAGTGGGTAAGTTCTTGAGCTCTTCTTTGGTGGCCAGGGGGTTCGCAGGTTCAGATCCCTGGTGCAGACCTACACACGGCTTATCAAGCTATGCTGTGGCAGCCGTCCCACATACAAAATAAAGGAAGATTCCCACAGATGTTAGCTCAGGGCTAATCTTCCTCACCAAAAATAGAATGAAAAAAAAAACCTGCAAAGTACTTGGTATTTAGCAAATGCTCAATAAATGGTAACTGTTATCATTTCCCTGGAAATACTGTAAAGCGTCTAGGAAGTTTTCTGCAGAAGACATCAGAAAGGGATTGATGATCCATTACTGCTGTGAAATCCACAGCTCCTCCTTAACTCTTAATTCAGTGCCCCATTGAGCCATGAGATCAGGAGAAAATAGAGAAACTATATCACATGACTACATAGGAAAAAGGAATGGGTTAAGTTAAGAACATCAGAATTAGAAACTTCAAGAAAATATAGCCCAGTGCTTCTCACACAGGAGTACTTGTAGCCCCAAGGACAATGCAGGATGCCACAGGATAAGCATTAATTTTATTATATAAGCAATTTTAAAATGTATTTTAATTTTAAACAAATGTTGTATTATTGACTATTATGGAATAAAATTCAAATTTGTATTAATTTCTACAGTGAAGAATGAGACTTCAAAGAAATTTCATACTTTCAATGGGACAGATGCACACCTTGACCTACACACACCCTGCACTCCCAGAAGTCTCTGCCTGCCATCTGGTGGAAATGTTTGAGAACCCATTCTGAACAGGAGCAGACATTCAGACGCATAACTGATGAGCTGGAAAAAGGCCATCCCTGCAGGTGAGGCAGTGTCCACACCAGGGGCCAAGGCCCTCGGGCACATACAGCTCTTTCATTTACAGACCCAGCACTCCAAGCTCTCTAAGGCTGTATGAAAATCTTCTATTATACAAGACAGTCTGGGGGACCCAGGAGTCCAGGGACTTTCTCGGTTCACCTGGGCAGAGAGTGTTTATTCTCCGGTGAAGGGAGGTCTTCAGGCTCCTTACAGAAACACAGCCCAATATTTTAGCATCAAGATGCTCTTCCTGCTGTATAACACACGGGTGACAAACTCTCATTTGAACTCTTGAATAGGGGAAAACAGTCATCGTGCCCCTCAGCAGCCTGCTCCTTTCCAGGTTCCATCATCCCAATCCTAGTAGGTTTCCTTATAAAATTTCCTTCCCGCAATCATTTTGCGTGGCAGCAAAGGCCCAGGGAAAAAGAAATAGGAATTTAAACCTGGATTCAGTTTTAACTGTGTCATTTCCCAGCCATGAGACTTGGGGGAAAAAATGACAATCTCTATGAGCCCCAGTCTCCTCATCTTTAAAATGAGTCTAAAAATACCTCGCAGGCTGCAGCATAGATGAAAAGAAATCCTATATGGAAAAAGACCAAAGTGTCTGTTAAATAGAGGAGTGGGTTTTCAATCAATCTTTGCCTTTCCCTCTTCCAGGCTCCTTACATTTCGTTAAAGGTGTGACAAGCTGAATGCACCCAAAGCTCACGGTCTGGTAGCAGATAGTGGTGAAGAGGCAGGCTTTGCAGTCAGAATTGGAGTGACTCCCAGTCCCTCCACTGACCAGCTGTGAGTCCTCAGGCAAGGTGCTAAACCTCTCAGGCCGAGGGTTCTCATTTATTAAATGACTGTATAACAATAGATATCATCACAAGGTTGTTGTAGGATAAATGAGATAATGTATTATTCATGGCATGTGGTAGCTGCTCACTTAACATTCGATGAAGAGATGAATGCATGGTCAAGGAAAAGCACTTAGCACAGTGCCCGCACACAGTAAGCATTCAGCAAATGGTGTTGTCAATTTTGTTGTTGGAAAGAGTAGAGCAGAAGAAGCACTTTCTGGGCTATTCAGGGGATCTGTTCTTACTTAGCTTTTATCATAGCAATTGATATTTAATTTTTTTTTTTAAGAATGCTTTTTTTTTTTTCTTTTTAAAAGATTTTATTTTTTCCTTTTTCTCCCCAAAGCCCCCCGGTACATAGTTGTGTATTCTTCGTTGTGGGTTCCTCTAGTTGTGGCATGTGGGACGCTGCCTCAGCGTGGTCTGACGAGCAGTGCCATGTCCGCGCCCAGGATTCGAACCGACGAAACACTGGGCCGCCTGCAGCGGAGCGCGCGAACTTAACCACTCGGCCACGGGGCCAGCCCCTGATATTTAATTTTTATCTCAGCTGTTTTTTTTTATCATTGGCATAGAATCTAAAATGAGGTGATTGTTTTTATTTTTATTCTGCCCTCTCTCACATCAAAATAATCCATTGTGGCTTGAGGAGTGACATCAGCAACATGGCAGAGTGAGCAGTTTTCTTTGACTCTCCCCCTTCGAACTACAGCTAAATGGACATTCGTTGATCAACAGAGGATACTCACACAGCACCTCAGGCTGCCAGAGAGACCCGTGCTGCTCTACATCAGAAGATAGATGGACTACCCCAGGGAGGAGGTGGAGATAAGTGAGAACTCTGGGGCCCCCAGACAGCCTAGTACCTGTGAGTGACTCTCTCCCAGTTGACATGCTCATAGCACTGCCATGGCCCCAAGGGTGGGCATGCACATTGATACGACTGTGGAAACAGGTCACCACAGCCCTAAGCCCACCATGATTGCTCTGTGGACCAGTGGGAAAATCTACGGTCCCACAGCAGCCCCAGGGAGTCTCCACTTGGCCCTAGTGGAGAGGCCCCGCCCACTAGGCACAAAGGCTGGAGCAGAAGTGGCTGGGCTGGGTGAGCTACCCACCAGCTGCGTTACCCACCCATAGCTCTGCTGCAGCCCTGAGGGGTCAAGTGAGATCCAGTGGGACCACATGAGCAGGCTGTGACAATCTGGAGCCCCAGCATGATTGCTTCTTGGTCCAGTGGGAAAATCCACAATCTCACAGCGGCCCCAGGGAGAGTGTTGGCTCGGCCCTATGGAGAGGTCCCGCCCACCAAGCACAAAGGCTGGGCAACCTAGGAGCAGATGAAGCACAGCTGGGCAAGCTAACCACTGGCTACGTTAGATGCCCCATAGCTCTGCTGCAGCCCAGAGGGGGCAAGTGAGATCCAGAGGGACCAGATGGCAGCAGAGCTGTGAGTCTGGGCAAACAAGCTTCGGCTGCCATGAAAGCCCACAACACTGCTACAGTCCCTAAGGAGGGAGTGTGTCTAGGCAGGTCTGTGGGAGCAGGCAGCAGCACCCCAAAGTCCCCATGTGATTGTGCCCACAGTTTACAGGAGACACCAACGGACCACTGAAATCCCAAGGAGTGTCCCAGGCTCAGTCAGGAACAGCTGACAGGGATCCTGGTGGGTGCAGATTACACAGCTCCTGCCCCCTCCCCCCATTGGCAGCAAGTGGAAGCAGTAGCCAAACTCTATCTCTATGCAGAGGCACAAATCCACACCATCAAGCAGTATGAAAAAATATATTAAATCTCCAGAACAGAAGGAAAATGACAACTACCCAGAAAACAATCCCAAAGACACAGAAATCTATAACCTAAATGACAAAGAATTCCAACTAGCTATCATTAAAAAAACTCAATGAGTTAAAAGAGAATACAGATAGACAACTCAACGAGTTCGGGAGCTACAGCACAAAAGAGGTTGATACTATAAAGAAGAACCAATCAGAAATCTCGGAGATGAAAAACACAATAGAGGAGACTAAGAAAAATATGGACTCCATGAATAGTAGGGCTGATAATATGGAGGACAGAATTAGCAGTCTGGACGATAGGAATATAGAAATGCTTCAGATAGAGGAGGAGAGAGAACTAAGACTAAAAAGAAATGAAAAAACTCTCCGAGAAATATCTGACTCAATTAGGAAATGCAACATAAGGATTATTGGTATCCCAGAGGGAGAAGAGAAGGAGAATGGAGCAGAAAGCTTATTCAAAGAAATAACAGCTGAGAACTTCCCAAACCTGGGGAGGAAGCTGGAAATCCATGTGACAAAAACCAATACATCTCCAAACTTTATCAATGTAAAAAGACCAACCCATAGGTAAAAAGACCAAAGGCATATAGCAGTGAAGTTGGCAAAAGTCAACAACAAAGATAAAATATTAAAGGCAGAAAGACAGAAGAAAATAACCTACAAAGGAACCCCTATCAGGCTGTCAGCAGATTTTGCAGCAGAAATCTTACAGGCTAGGAGAGAGTGGAACAATATACTCAAAATTCTGAAAGACAAAATCTTTCAGCCAAGAATACTCTATCCAGCGGAAATATCCTTCAAACATGATGGAGAAATAAAAACTTTCCCAGATAAACAAAAGTTAAGGGAGTTCATCACCATAAGACCCCCCTACAATAAATCCTCAGGAAGGCCCTAATACCTAAAAAAAAGAAAAGAAAAGAAAGGGGTTACAAAACCCTAAGCAAGGACATAAGTAGAAAGACAAAATCAGAAAATTGCAGCTCTCCATCAGAACAGGTTAGCAAATGCTTAAGTACAACATTAAAGATAAAGGTAAGGGCAACACCAAGAATAAATATAATCTTGTCATTTTAACCACAAATTCAGGACACAAGGAGAAAAAAAGATGTGATGATAACAACTTAGAAGGGGAAGAGGAAATGGATGGAACCAGCTTAGTCTAAGGAAATAGGCTATCAGAAAATGGACTGTCTCATCTATGAGAAGTTTTATACAAACCACATGGTAACCACTAAACAAATAATTAGAACAGAGACACAAATTACAAATAAGGAGGAAACTAAGAAAACCAACATAGAAAACTACCTAACTGAATTGGTAGTCCAAAATACATGGGACGATAAACAAAGGAAATGCAGGAGAACCGGACAATGAGCAATAAAATGGAAGCATTAGGCCCTCACATTTCAATAGTAACTCTAAATGTAAATGGATTGAATTCTCCAATCAAAAGACACAGAGTGGCAGGATGGATTGAAAAACAAGACCCAACAATGTGCTGACTCCAGGAAACACACTTCAGCCCCAAAGACAAACACAGACTCAGAGTGAAGGGATGGAAGACGATACTCCAAGCTAATAGTGAACATAAGAAAGCAGATGTCACCATACTTACATCAGACAAAGTAGACTTCAAGCCAAAACAGATAAAGAGAGACAAAGAGGAGCAGTATATAATGATAAAAGGGACACTCCACCAACAAGACATAACACTTATAAATATATACGCACCCAACACAGGAGCACCAAAGCACGTAAAGCAACTATTAACAAAACTAGAAGGAGATATCAACAATAATACAATAATAGGAGGGGACCTCACTCCCCTACTAACACCAATGGATAGATCATCCAGATAGAAAGTCAACAAGGAAATTGTAGAATTAAATGAAAAACTAGACCAGGTGGACTTAATAGATATATACAGAACACTCCATCCAAAAATAGCAGGTTATACATTCTTCTCAAGTGTTCATGGAACATTCTCAAGGATAGACCATATGCTGGGAAACAAAGCAAGCCTCAATAAATTTACAAGGACTGAAATAATATCAAGCATCTTTTCTGACCATAATGCTATGAAACTAGAAATCAATTACAAGAATAAAGCTGGGAAAGGGGCAAAGATGTGAAGATTAAACAACATGCTACTGAACAACCAATGGATCATTGAAAAAAATCAAAGAAGAAATCAAATATTATCTGGAGACAAATGAAAATGAAAACACAACATACCAACTCATTTGGGATACAGCAAAAGCAGTCCTAAGAGAGAAATTCATTGCAATACAGGCTCACCTCAATAAACCAGAAAAATCCCAAATAAGCAATCTCAAACTACACCTAAAAGAATTAGAAAAACAAGAATAAACAAAGCCCAAAGTCAGTAGAAGGAGGGAAATAATAAAAATTAGAGCAGAAATAAACGAAATTGAAACAAAAAAGACAGTAGAAAGGATCAATGAAACAAAGAGCTGGTTCTTCGAGAAAATAAACAAAATTGACAAACCCTTAGCCAGGCTTATGAAGAAAAAAAGAGAGAAGACTTGAATAAATAAAATCAGAAATGAAAGAGGAGAAATTACAACTGATACCACAGAAATACAAAAGATTATAAGAGAATACTATGAAAAACTATATGCCAACGAATTGGACAACCTAGAAGAAACGGATAAATTCTTACTCTTACAACCTCCAAAAATCGAATCAAGAAGAAATGGAGAATCTGAATAGACCAATCACAAGTAAAGAGATTGAAACAGTAATCAAAAATCTCCCCAAAAATAAAAGTCCAGGACCAGACAGCTTCTCTGGAGAATTTTGCCAAACATTCAAAGAGGATTTAATACCTATCCTTCTCAAACTATTCCAGAAAATTGAGGAAGATGGAGCACTCCCTAACACATTCTATGAGGCCAACATCACCATGATCCCAAAACCAGACAAGGACAACAAAAAGAAGGAAAACTACAGGCCAATATCACTGATGAACATGGATGCAAAAATCCTCAACAAAATATTGGCATACTGAATACAGCAATACATTAAAAAGATCATACACCATGATCAAGTGGAATTTATACCAGGGACACAGGGATGGTTCAACATCCACAAGTCAATGAATGTGATACACCTCATTAACAAAATGAGAAACCAAAAACCACATGATCATCTCAATAGATGCAGAGAAAGCATTCAACAAGAACCAACATCTACTTATGATTAAAACTCTCAATAAAATGGGGATAGAAGGAAAGCACCTCAACATAATAAAGGCCATATATGACAAACCCACAGCCAACATCATACTCAATGGGGAAAAACTGAAAGCCATCCCTCTGAGAACAGGAACAAGACAAGGGTGCCCACTCTCCCCACTCTTATTCAACACAGTACTGGAGGTTTTGGCCAGAGCAATTAGACAAGAAAAAGAAATAAAAAGAATCAAAATAGGCAACGAAGAAGTAAAACTCTCAGTGTTTGCAGACAACATGATCTTATATATAGAAAACCCTAAAAAATCCATTGGAAAGCTACTAGAAGTAATCAATAATTACAGCAAATTTGGAGGATACAAAATCAACTTACATAAATTGGTAGCATTTCTATACTCTAATAATGAACTAACGGAAAGAGAACCCAAGAACACAATCCCATTCACAATTGCAACAAAAAGAATAAAATATCTTGGAATAAATTTAACCAAGGCAGTAAAAGACCTATGCAATGAAAACTACAAGATTTTTCTGAAAGAAATTGATGACAACATAAAGAGATCGAAAGACATTCCGTGCACGTGGATTGGAAGAATAAACATAGTTAAAATGTCCATACTACCTAAAGCAATCTACAGATTCACTGCAATCCCAATCGAAATCCCAATGACATTCTTCACAGAAATAGAACAAAGAATCCTAAAATTCATATGGGGCAACAAAAGACCCAGAATTGCTAAAGCAATCCTGAGAAAAAAGAACAAAGCTAGACGCATCACAATCCTGACTTCAAAATTTACTACAAAGCTACAGTAATCAAAACAGCATGGTACTGGTACAAAAACAGGCACAAAGATCAATGGAACACAACTGAAAGCCCAGAAATAAAACCACACATCTCTTGGCAGTTAATCTTCGACAAAGGAGCTGAGAACATGCAATGAAGAAAGGAAAATCTCTTCAACAAACGGTGTTGGGAAAACTGGACAGCCACATGCAAAAGAATGAAAACAGACCATTCTTTTACACCATTCACAAGAATAAACTCAAAATGGATCAAAGACTTAAAGTTAAGACCTGAAACCATAAGACTTCTAGAAGAAAATATAGGCAGTATACTCTTTGACATCAGTCATAAAAGGATCTTTCCGGACACCATATCTTCTCAGACAAGGGAAACAATGGAAAGAATAAACAAATAGGATTTCATCAGACTAAAGAGCTTCTACAAAGCAATGGAAAACAGGATTGAAACAAAAACACAACCCACCAACTGGGAAAAAATATTTGCAAATCATACATCCAACAAAGGGTTAATCACCTTAATATATAAAGAACTCACACAACTCAACAACAAAAAATCAAACAAGCTGATCAAAAAATGGGCAGGGGATATCAACAGATATTTCTCCAAAGAAGATATACAGGGGCCAGCCCTGTGGCCGAGTTGTTAAGTTTGCATGCTCTGCTTCAGTGGCCCAGGGTTTCACCAGTTCGGATTCTGGGCACGGACACAGCACCGCTCATCAAGGGAGGCTGAGGTGGCATCCCACAACTAAAAAATGTGCAACTATGCACCGGGGGGCTTTGGGGAGAAAAAGGAAAAACTTTTTTTAGTTTAAAAAAAGAAGATATACAGATGGCCAACAGGCACATGAAAAGATGTTCATCATCACTGATCATCAGGGAAATGCAAATCAAAACTACACTAAGATTTCACCTTACTCCTGTTAGAATGGCTAAAATAACCCAGATAAAAAATAACAAATGTTGGAGAGGTTGTGGAGAAAAAGGAACCTTCATACACTGCTGGTGGGAATGCAAACTGGTGCAGCCACTATGGAAAACAGTATGGAGATTTATCAAAAAATTAAAAATAGAAATACCATACGACCTAGCTATCCCACTACTGGGTATCTATCCAAAGAACTTGAAATCAGCAATTCAAAGAGACTGATGCACCCCTATGTTCACTGCAACATTATTCACAATAGTCAAGATGTGGAAGCAACCTAAGTGCCCATCAACTGATGATTGGATAAAGAAGATATGGTGTGTATATAAATACAATGGAATACTACCTAGCCATAAAAAAGGATAAACTCGTCCCATTAACAACAACATGGATGAACCTTGAAGGTATTATGTTAAGTGAAATAAGCCAGATAGAGAAAGACAAACTTTGTATGATTCCACTCATATATGGAAGATAAGAAAATACATGGACAAAGGGAACGGATTAGTGGTTATCAGGGGAAAGGGGGGTAGGAGGTGGGCACAAAGGGTGAAGTGGTGCACCTACGACACGACTGACAAATAATAGTGTACAACTGAAATTTCACAAGGTTGTAAACTATCATAACCTCAATAAAAAAATAAATAAAAATAAAATTAATTTTAAAAAATAATAGTAATCCACTGCATTCACAGCTTGTCATCCCCAGAGACGCCCATCCTTGGCTCATTATTTTCACTACCCAGTGTCATCAGTAGAGAGTTTGTCCATTTGGGGAGTAATTAGAAGTGAGACCAGAAAGGGTAAGAGATTTCACCAAGCTCACACAGTGTCAATATCAGTGATCAAATGGAGGAAAAGCAATCACAGGACTTCTAGTCAAAGCTTTCTTCAGAAAAGGACACTGGTTAGTAATAGCCTGGTGATATATTTAACACAAAAATGCAATTATTTAAAAATCCATTCCATGCAAATACAACGATTACAATCTTCAAAGCTACCAGCCAGTGTAAATAGGTTCATTCAACCTGATATATATAAAGAGAGCGAGAGAATCACAAAATAAGAACTGAAAGATTAATTTCTGTATTTTCCCCTTGTCCCATTTGTCAGTCAATAAAGGTGCACAGCACTTCGCTGCTCCGATTCTCTGCCCACTGTTCCATGTACAGAAACAGCCCGTGTGTGTGCACAGCATGAGTGCATGCACGTATTTTAGTGGCCCTCACAGCCCTATTCTCTCAATCTGGAATAAGTGACTGCAGATAGAGCAAAGATCCCCAGGAGTGCCATTCTAATGCTGAATTTAGCACATCAGGGCCATTCCCATAGGAGCCAAAAACACAAAGTTCAAATTTCAATTTCTGGAGGACATTGAAGGGCACAACAAGATGATGGAGAAGTTTCTTTCCTAAGCACAAATATCTGCAGCCATCACAAAGGAGATGGACAAAGTTCATCATTTTCTGGGAGCATCCCATAGATGAATGCTATAGATTCTCTGCGTGGTGAGTAAGTACATATCTTAACATTGCTTCTGTGACATAGTTTCTGTACAAGCTTCCCAAGAATATTTCCTATTTCACTAAGGATGCAATATTTTGTATGCCCCATGACATTATGCCACTATGACACCACGTCCTAGTGCTGGTCTAAATGTCATTCATTGAATGAATGATGTCAGTAAACTAATCTGACTGGGGTATATTGTCTTACCCCTGGAGAGAAAAAAATTATTTTCTTCATTCAACAAATAATATTTTAGACAAATCTTGTCATTGTTCATTATAATAAAAGTGTTTTCTCCTGTATGAGCTGACTCTCCATGGCTCCTCTAATAAAGCTTATAAGCCCCTGGACTATGCAGAAGAAACCCAAAAAGACCCTGCTCCTCTTTAATAACCCAGGAATGGGTGAGAAACCGAGTACTTCACTCATCATGTATCTATCGGTGCCTACTATGTGCCAAGCATTGCTTTAGGTGTTACATGCAGGCCACACTAAGTGACCAAGGTGAGCTTCTTCCTTGTCCCCTTGGAGCCGACTGCCTAATAGAGATGCAAACAAGGTAACGGGCATTTCCAATGATCAGTGCTGGAAGAGGATGCCAGTGAAAAACAGATGAAACACACAGCAAAGGTGCCAGACCTAGTCAGAGAACCTTCCCAGCAGAAAGAGATCTCAAGTAAGAATTGAAGGGTGCAAGAGCATCAGCCTGGAAGGAGGGGAAGGAGAGCAAGAGAGAATTTGTATGTTCCCGGCAGAGAGAGGGATACAGAAGGGCTCCAGGGTGAAGGAGGGCGTGTGCATTCAGCACATCATCAATGGGTTTATGTTCAGTGCGGTTGGAGCCTAGAGTGCAAAAGGAAGTTGCTATAGACTGAATGTTTGTGTCACACCAAAATTCCTATGTCAAAACTTAATCCCCAAGTTGATGGTATTTGGAGGTGGGACCTTCTGGAGGTGATTAGGCCCTGAGGGTGGAACCCTCATGACTGAGATTAGTTTCTTTTAAAAAGAGACCTCAGATGAAAGATTTGTATACTGAAAACTATAAGACATTCAAGAAAGAAATGGAAGAAGACACAAATAAATGGAAAAATATTCCATGCTCATGGATTGGAAAAATTAATATTGTTAAAATGTCCACACTACTCAAAGCAATCTATAGATTCAACGCAATCCCTGTCAAAACTTCAATGGCATTTTTCACAGAAATAGAACAAATAACCCTAAAATTTGTATGGAACCACAACAATCCTAAATAGCCAAAGCAATCTTGAGAAAGAAAAACAAAGCTGGAGGCATCACACTTCCTGATTTCAAACTATATTACAAAGTTATAGTAATCAAAACAGTAGGGTATTGGCATAAAAACAGACACAGAGATCAATGGAACAGAATAAGAGTCCAGAAATAAATCCACACATATGTGGTCAATTAATTTATGACAAAGGAGCCAAGAATATAAAAATGGGGAAAGGACACACTCTTCAATAAATGGTGTTGGGAAAACTGGACAGCCACATGCAAAAGAAACTGGACCACTATCTTACACCATACACAAAAATCAACTCAAAATGGATTAAAGACTTAAAAATAAGACCTGAAACCATAAATCCCTTAGGAAAAAATATAGGAAGTAAGCCCCTTGATATTGGTCTTAACAATGATTTTTTTGGATTGACACCAAAAACAAAAATAAACAAGTGATACAACATCAAACTAAAAAGCTTCTGCACAGCAAAGAAAACCATCAAAAAAATGAAAAGACAACCTGCACAATGGGAGAAAGTATTTGCAAATCACATATCTGATAAGGGGTTAATATCCAAAAATATAAAGAACTCATGCAACTCAATAGAAAAAAAAATCTGATTAAAAACTAGGCAGAGTTTCTGAATTTTTCCAAAGATATAGAGATGGCCAATAGTTACATGAAAAGGTCCTCAACATCACTAATCATCAGGAAAATGTAAATCAAAACCACAACGAGATATCACCTCACACCTGTTAGTAGGGCTATTATCAAAAAGTCAAGAAATAACAAGTGTTGGCGAGGATGTGAAGAAAAGGGAACCTCGTGCACTGTTGGTGGGAATGTAAGTTGGTGCAGCCACTATGGAAAACATGATGGAGGTTCTTCAAAAAATTAAAAATGGAACTACCAGGGGCTGGCCCCGTGGCCGAGTGGTTAAGTTCGCGCGCTCCGCTGCAGGCGGCCCAGTGTTTTGTCGGTTCGAATTCTGGGCGCGGACATGGCACTGCTCGTCAGACCACGCTGAGGCAGCGTCCCACATACCACAACTGGAAGAACCCACAACGAAGAATACACAACTATGTACCGGGGGGCTTTGGGGAGAAAAAGGAAAAAATAAAATCTTTAAAAAAAAAAAAAATGGAACTACCATATGATGCAGCAACTCCACTTCTGAGTATTTATTCAAAGAAAACCAAATCACTATCTCAAAAAGATATCTTCACCCCCACGTTCACTGTGGCATTATTTACTATAGCCAAGACATGAAAACAACCTAAGCATCCTCTGACGGATGAATGGATAAAGAAAATGTGATAGATACACACACAATGGAATATTATTCAACCATAAAAAGAAGGAAACCCCGTCATTTGCCACTACATGGGAGGACCTTGAGTGCATTGTGCTAAGTGAAATAAGTAACACAGGGAAATACAAATACTGTATCATCTCATTTATATGTGGAATCTAAAAAAAAAACAACTCACAGGTACAGAGAACAGATTGGTGGTTACCAGAGGTAAGGAGTGGAGGGCAGGTGAAATGGGTGAAGGTGGCCAAAAGGTACAAACTTCCAGTTATAAAATAAATAAGTCCTGGCGATGTGATGGACAGCATGGTGACTATAGTTAACAAGACTGTATCGCATATTTGAAAGTTGCTAAGAGAGTAGATCTTAAAAGTTTTCATCACAAAAAACATTTGTATCTATGTGTGGTGATGGAACATATTGTGCTAAGCGTTTCAGGATATATGCATATATCAAACCATCATGTACACCTAAAACTAATGCAATGCTATATGTCAATTATATGTCCATTAAAAAAAAAAAAAGAAACTCAACAACAAAAAATCAAACAACCTGATCAAAAAATGGGCAGGGGACATGAACAAACATTTCGCCAAAGAAGATATACGGATGGCCAATAGGGACATGAAAAGATGTTCATCATCGCTGATCATCAGGGAAATGCAAATCAAAACTACACTAAGATTTCACCTTACTCCTGTTAGAATGGCTAAAATAACCAAGACAAAAAGTAACAAATGTTGGAGAGGTTGTGGAGAAAAAGGAACCCTTATACAGTGCTGGTGGGAATGCAAACTGGTGCAGCCACTATGAAAAACAGTATGGAGATTCCTCAAAAAACTAAAACTGGAACTACCATATGATCCAGCCATCCCACTACTGGGTATCTATCCAAAGAACTTGAAATCAGCAATTCAAAGAGACTGATGCACCCCTATGTTCATTGCAGCATTATTCACAATAGTCAAGACGTGGAAGCAACCTAAGTGCCCATCAGCTGATGATTGAAAAAGAAGATATGGTATATACATATACAATGGAATACTACACAGCCGTAAAAAGGAATAAAATCATCCCATTCACAACAACACTGTTGCATCTTGAGGGAATTATGTTAAGCGAAATAAGCCAGATAAAGAAAGACAATCTTTGTATGACTCCACTCACATGTGGAAGTTAAACATGTAGACAAAGAGAACAGATTAGTGGCTACCAGGGGATAGGGTGGGGTGGGGGGTGGGCACAAAGGGTGAAGTGGTGCACCTACAACACGACTGACAAACAAAAATGTACAACTGAAATTTCACAAGGTTGTAAACTATCATAAACTCAATAAAAAAAATTTTTTTAAATAGGAAAAAAAAAAGAGAGACCTGAGAGAGCTTCCTTGCCCCTTCTGCCATGTGAAGTGGCAGTGAGAAGATGACTCTGTCTCTGAACCAGGAAGCAGGTCCTCGCCAGGCATCAAGTCTGCCAGCGCGTTGATCTTGGACATCCCAGCCTCCAGGACTGTGAGAAATGTTTCCTTTGCCTATAAGCCACCCAGCCTATGTTATTCTCTTATAGTGGCTCAAACATACTAAGACAGAAGTGCTGAGCACTGATGCTGAAGACACTGTCCTAGCTGCCTCACCTGGCCAAGAAGAGCAGAGTGCAGCCCAGCTCTCCCCAATATCTAGATCATGTGCACACACTTATGGTGAGCACGTGCTATTTCAGCCTGCCCAGCATCCTAACCTCTGGCTTCTGGTAATAAATCATCAGTTTTCCTTTGATGAACTTCCCTGCCCCCTCTCAGTTTATATAGCATGTGTGGGACTGACCCCATCCCTTGCTCTAAGAATGGACACAAAATTCATACCTGGATAGTAAGAGTTTTGCAGCTCCCTGGCCATAGTGATTAATTCAGTGGCTAGTGTATGTCCAGGGACATGTCCAAGAAGCATGTGCCCAGAACTTATGCTTGAACTACTAGGAAAGAAGCGTGCTTTCCATTAGGGATCACTGAGATGACAGAACACCGACCTGAAGCTGCAGGCAGCCATCTGTCCTCCAGTCTTTCAGTCAATAATAGTTGACTGAATAACTATTACATGGCTCATGCTTTTGTAGGCATTAGGGATACAGAAATAAAAGACATGATTCTGTCCTTTAGGCTTTCACCATCAACTGGAGAGGTAAATAAAGTAAACTAATCACTTTAATAACACGTGATCAACGTTACATAGATTATTATTTGTGCAGGAAGGCGCAGCCAACTCAGGCAAGGCTTCCCGGGGAAGAAAACACTCATTGAACTTGTTGGATAATTAGGACTTAATCGGGTCAATTTGGGCATGGGGGTGGTTCCAGAAGAGGAATCAGTAAGCACAAAGGCCTGGAGAGGGGGTTCAGCTGGGCAAGTTCTGGTGACCCACCATATTCAATCAGACTGGAAGATAATCCCCATTCAGGAAGGTAAGAGAAAGGAAGCCAGATGGCCAAGCTGGGACTAAGTCACGGAGGCCTTGGATTCTTACTGACGGAGCTTCTGAAAGATCAAAGCAGGTGAGTGACTCCATCAAGCTGGCATTTCGGAAAACCACACAAGTCCCATTGTAGAGAATGGCTTGGGGACCCCCAGACTGCAGGCAGCGTGAGCCTTATGGGGCAGTTGCCATCATCCTCCTTTTTGAAGTCAATGCAAGCCAAAGGAAAGCACTGGTAGAGGGGAAAAGGTGAGCAGGGGGTGGGTGTCAGAATCAGGAGAGAGTGATGAAGCAGAAAAAGTGGGATTTGGAGGTTGATTGGATTTACGCAGCTCTGGCCTAGTGATGGTAGATGGTAATGTCCCTGAACAAGACTGAAATGCATTTTACTGGAAGAAGCAGATGTTGTGAGGCAAGGTAAGCTCAGGCTGGGCCACGGTGAGTGGAGTTGCCTGCTGGACAGTCTACTGGAGGTGTCTCAGGCAATGGAGATGAGTCAGGAGCTCCTGAGAGACGTCTGCAGGGACTCACATTTGCACTGGGTAGTACTCATTTGTTTATACGTTGCTTCTTTCCTGAAGATTTGTACATGCTTTGATCAGCACACAAATCATAATTAAAATCATGGATATGGATGAGATTGTCAAGGAAGAGCACGGACTTCAAAGTAAGAAAATAATAGTTCAAGGTAAAAGGCAGAGAAAGAGAAGTTTGTGAAGACTGAGAAGGCAGAGTCAAAACAGCATCCAGGAAGTGAAGGGAGGAGTGAGGTAAAGAGAACAAACACAATAAGAGATCAAGCTATATAAGAACTTGAGAGCATCCACTGAATTACATAGGGCTGGTGGGATGCTCAGAAAAGGATAGGACAGTAAAGAGGGACCATGAGTGTTTGTTCATTGGCTGGCTGGTTGGTTGGTATAAATGGGGGACATTCAAATGCGTTTTTACCTATGGTGGAAAGCCACTGTAGGGGAGAGACTGAAGAGATGGAGGAATAAAGGAAATGAGGGATGGACGTGGTTCCCCAGGAGGCCAAGGGGCATGGAGCTCATAGCCAGAGAGAAGAGATTACTCAGGCGTCAGGAAGCACACGTCTGCCACTGAGGAGCACAGAGGCAGGAAGGGATATATGAATGCCCACAGGGATATTTTGTGAGCTAGGCTAGGCAAGGCCGATGGGAAAAAAGCATGCGTACTAATTATGTTAAAGAAATTGATTTTACCCTTCATTCTATTAAAACATGCTAATGAGACTCCCACAATTTCCAAAGCTAAAAATGACTGAGCTGATGGCGATGAGTTTCAGGAAGCTAACGATGCACAGCACAGTCATCAGTGGTGGCTATTTGCTTTTTTTTTTTTTTTTGTAATTTCTATTCTGTTTGAAACCACAGCTTGGCTTTTTTTTTTTACTCAGTTTAATTTCTTTCAAGCTGCAGCCTATGAATAACACCTATTTCAAGCAATTTCATTTTCCTTTGTGTCAGGCTCTTGTGTCTTTGCCCCTCAACAATCAGCAGCAGTTGGAAAGGTATTTGTTCCAATCTGTAACCATTTGAAAACCAGAACACGGATATTTAACATGAGTCTGTGTGGAATCGCTAGCTTTAAGACATCTTTCTCAGAAGCAGCCTTTCCTCCTACTAGTATCATATTGTATGTGGGCCCATCCAGGAGGACCCTGCAAGTTTCTGTTACAGAAACTCACAATCTGATGAAGTCTGGTTGGTGAGATGTGAGGTCCCTTTCATAAATAAAGCACCCGTTTCCGTATTGGATGGGGAGCACACTCAATGCTGTGTGAAAAGCTGTTCAGCAGGGGAAAAACTCACAGAGGGTGAGGAATCCATGACTGAAGAGGTTATCCTTTCCAACCCATTCATTTTATAGCACATAAACTGAAGCCCAGGGTGCCATATGGTTAATTGGGATCAGGGCCAGGACTCAAATCCCGGTCTCCTGCCACCCACCCACTATTCTTTCCTCCTCTCAGAACATCTGTTTTTCCTGCAGGGCAGCAAATGACACAGGGCCAGGGACCTCGTCCATCTTGTCACTTACGTATCCTCAGCATAAGGGTGACCATCAAAAATATGTGTCAGTAAGTTGACCACACTCAGGGTGGATCACAGTTCGTCATTTGTGAGGTTTCACACAGAGCTGAACATCAGAGCTAAAGGTCTCCACAGAAAAGGAAAAAATCACCAACCCATAAACACATGCTTTATGAACTCTGAAAATTCCAGAAACTCCAGACAGGACTTCCAGGCTGGAAACCTTGGGAACAGCAGCTGTAGAGCCACCTCCTGCTAATGGATCCCTGCCAGGGTTTCGTTTGTCATTGGGTTGGCAGGCACCATGCCCCTCGTCATCTGTGCAGCTGGAGAACAGAGGTTTCCACTTGCCTCTAAGTCGGCTTTAACCAGCTTGAATCCTCCTTAAAATATTTAACAGGCTCTCTCCTCTCCCCTAAACGCTAAACCCGCTAAGCCTCCTTTCATCTTCCCATAATCACACCTGCCTAAAATCTTGATGTAAATTGAAATTACACGTCCTTTAGCACCTTAGCGACACGTTCCATCCCACAGGGACAGCCCCTGCCAGAGTGCAGGCACTTCGAGGAGTTAGGGTTTGAAAGTGGCATTAACCACTGTCGAAGTTTGTTTTTCAAACAAGACCCTGTGAGGTTCTTCATTTTGCTGAAAACCATGTGCTGGCTTGACGCTTTACTAATCTGGTTGAGAATAAATGCTTCTCAAATGAATCTGCTGGAAAGGTCTCTAGCGGGAACTTTATTCCCTCTTAGTATTCTTCAGTTTGGGTTTGATTTGGGTTAACTGGTTAATGGTAAAATAAGTACTTACATCTTTTGCCCCTAAATCAGGAGTTGCTGCTGCTGCTGCTGCCGCTGCTCTATCCCATCATGACAGCCTGCTGTTACTCACAACTGGCAGACGCTGTAAACTGCGCTGCCACGTCAGCCGCCCAGAATCTTTCTGCTTCAGCAACAGTTTCCCAACGGAATGATTTTGTATGTAGAGCCTGAGGCTGGAAACATGATCTGACCTCCATAATGAGAAGGTCTGAGTACAAGAGGCCACTACCTGAGATCACAGAAAGAAACCACGCAAACCCCTTGTGTGTTTAAATCAGAGTTCCAAGGAGAACCTAAATATTATGTTAGCTTTCTAAACAATCATGACAGCAAGTTAATAACTGGCAGAAAAAAATCAGGATTAGAAGGTGAAAAAGTAAAATTTAGAGACTCTTAACATTATAGGATTTTAGGTCATTAAAAAAGTATGGGCTTAAGCTGGAAAAAAAATTACAATCTTGGATTGGCAAAAAATGAAAAAATGAGTGCTCATGATAGAGAAATGGTTGAATAGATTGAGACATTTATGTTGTGGAATATTAGGATATCTAATAAAAAATAATAAGTTAGAGCTATACCAGTTGACTTGGAGGGGTTTCTATGGCATATTACTGAGTGAAAAAGGATAATATTATCCCATATGCTATTATATATGCATATATGTGATTATATATAAGTATTTTGCATCTATATAGATAAAAGTATACAAAAGATATATATCTGGTGGGATTCCAGGTAACTTTTATTTTATTCTCTACACAGTTAAGTGCTGCCTAACGACGATTCAGTCAACAACAGACTGCATATATGATGGTGGTCCTACAAGATCAGTACCATATAGCCTAGGTGTGTAATAGGTTAAATCATCTGGCTTTATGTAAGTACACTCTGTGATGTTCACACAATGACAAAATCCCCTAATGATTCATTTCTCAGAACGTATCCCCCTCATTATGTGACGCATGACTGTAATTTCACGTATACTTCAATTTTTTCAAGGAAAAACTTTTTTTTTTTTTTTGGTGAGGAAGATGTCCCTGAGCTAACATCTGTTGCCAATCTTCCACTTTTTGCTTGAGGAAGACTGTTGCTGAGCTAACATCTGTGCCCATCTTCCTCTATTTTGTATGTGGGACACTGCCACAGTTTGGTTTGATGAGTGGTGTGTAGGTCCACGCCCAGGACCTGAACCCATGAACCCTGGGCCGCTGAAGTGGAGCATGTGAACTAAACCACTACACCACTGGGCTGGCCCTCCCAAAATTTATTTATGTAATCAGAAGAAACAATAAAGCTGTTTCTATTATGTAAAAATTATTGACAAGTGGTAGCTCGCCTGGACTCTTGTGCTTCTGAGTTCCTCTGCTGAATCTTAAACAGATCCGGTTTTTTTCCTCTCTGTGTTCCAAATACACTCAAGAATTCTAAAGAGGTTCTTGTGCTTATCTGGAACAGACAGGCCAGGCCAAAGAGAAATGTAAAACCCTTTTCTAGCCCAGACCTCACACTGCCCTCCTGTCCTTTGAGATTGATGTCAGAGGTGGGTCACATCTTCACGCCCTTCCATGGTGTGTGGTGCAGGGGGAGGGCCCCACATCACAGGCACACAGAGGGATATTGCTGACAGTGCTGTTCAAGCCATACTGTCTCAGATGATGCCTCTAGGGGTAACTCAGAAATCACTCGGGAAAATGCCAATTGAGGAAAAGAAGAAGGGAGTTGGAATTCACCAACCAATCCCTGTATTTCAGCAACAGAGCCAGGAGCAGGGAAATAAGCTCTTATTGATCAATCACCAAATAATCAACACATTTTACGTAATTAGAACACAAGAAAGGCCACTATGTATTCACAGCCACATTTTCTGAATTAAAATGAAGGGAGGTATATGAATGTACTCGGACATTACATTATCTTAATTTTATGGACATCAACACAGAGGTTATTTCAACTGGAGTAATCGTAGAAAATTCAAGGTATCCCATCATCATAAAGGCTGTGTAGGAAGTAGATATGTGATGAAACAGAAGGCATATCTTGTTTGTATTTATCCATTACCCTGGTGTGGGGGAAGCTCTCAATTTTAAACTTAAATGGGGAAAAGGCCTGAGTTAGGTAAAATGTCTGAATTATAGAACTGTTTTAAAAATAACTTTTTAAAAAGAAACATTGCTCTTTTACTTTCATTTGTAAAAATAATCCACAGTAGAGTCCAAAAAATTTTTTATCCTAAAAGAATCTTTAATTCAATCCATCATTTTACATAGAAATAATTACAGATTCAGTAGGACTGAAGCTCACACAGTAGGACCTTAGAACTTCTGACTCTCAGAGGTCATCCCACAACATTGTGCTGTAAATATTAAGAACAGACCCCAACCTGACTTGTCATAACTAGAGAAGACACTCATAATTATCACATTCTTGCTTTGTATGCATAGAGCACCTCCTCAGATTTATTCATAGTTAACTATGACCTGCATGTGCCATCTTGTCTTACAATTAGTTTATTCTCCTTTATCTTGTTAATAATCACTCAATTAGATGAAATGAAGAATACAAACAGACACCCATAAAACCAGAATGTAGACAAATGCCAAATCCGTGATGGCAGCCATAGGTGCTCCAAGAGATCAGGAGAGGGAGAGAAATCTCAGGTAATTCTGAGGGTGAGAAAAGAAATCAATGAAAGAAGAGTTAGGAAAGAATATTAACAATACAAAGTTCCTTTTCGGAGAACTTTTCTACTGTGCAGGTTATTATTGACAATATTGGGCCTTAGTTTACACGAGACTCATGACCCTAATCCGAAGACAATCCAGCAGTCTCATTTTCCACACATTCCACTCACTTAAAAGCAGACATATTTGAAAAGTGCAAAAAACCTACACTCATATATTCATAAACTTGCATTTTCCTTGGCTCAGACATCGCGGGTAAATTGAGGAAGTTACAGACTTGTCTGTATGTAACTAAACCACTGACCACGAAGTGGAAAATGCAGTGACTGCTGAGCTCGCAGACACATACATTTTGGGTCTTGTAGGCACATTCTTCCCAGCTTTGTCAGCAGACTGGAGGTACCAGCTCAGGCTTCGCTGTACCAAAACCCGTGGCAGGAAACAGGTATAAATGTCTCTCCTTGAAATAATTCTAAGCTCCATCCCTTAAACTAAGTTACTTCTATAAGACAGACCAAAAATCTCTTGTTTACCCACCATGAGACTGAGTCCGGTGATGAGAGAACATCTGGAACTCCCCAGGAGAGATTATGCAAAAGGTTCTGAGCATAGGCAACTTACCTCAGCGGTTCCGTGCGTGGGCTCTGGATCCACGCTGCCAGGCTGGGGTCCTGCCTCCACTACTCCCTAGCTTCACTGACATAGGGCAATTCACTGAATCTCTCTGGGCCTCAGTTTCCTTATCTGTAAGATGGGGTTGAGAGCAACTACCCCGAGTAATTGGATTGCTACAGGTAAAGAACTTAGAAAAGTGCTGCAGTCTGTGCTTCATACCTCCAGCCTAATAATCAGCCTTATTCTATAGCCTTATTACTACTGCTACTATTGTTTACCATTTGTTGAGCGCTTACAATGTGCCAGGCTTTGGGCTAATTGTCTTTCATATATAATTTCATGTAATCCACACAGCAGCCTTATGGAGTAGCTCCTGTTATCCCCTTTCTCTCTCTTTTTTTTTTTTCTTTAATTTTGCTCATTTTAAACTTTATTTTTGTTTTTATTATTGATTTGTGGAAGTTCTGGATGCGAGTCCTCTGTCAGATATATGTATTGGGAATATTTCTCCCAGTCTATGGCTTGACTTTTCATTTATTAACTGTCTTTTGATAAGCAAAAAATTTTAATTTCGATAAAGTCCAATTTATCAATTGTTTTGCTGTTTTACCTGGTGTTGGGGATCTGGACATGAACTAGGCAGACCAGGAGGAACCGCCTTTATGAAACCCACATGCTAGCAAGGGAGACAGACAGGCAAACAGAAATAAACCCATCCGGTAATATCAGACGGTGGTGAGTACGATAAAGACGATGAGAAAGAGTCAGAGGACAGAGAGCATCAGGGTGGAGGTGGGAGGATATTTCAGGTAGAGGAGTCAGGGAATATTCCCCTGAGAAGGGAGATGAATCCAGTGAGTGAGATGAATCCATGGCAAGATCTGGAGGAAAGTGTGGAAGGCAGGGTGAACTGTAAGTGCCAGGGTCCCCAGGCAGGAACGAGTTCAGCCTGTTGGAGGAGGAAGCCGGTCAGAGGGAGCAGAGGGAGCTGGTTCCGAGACAGAAAACGTAAAAAAGCCTCTCAAAGATTAGGAAAGGGGATTGACCAGGGAAAAGAGGCAGCGCTGCCAGGAAGCACTGGGAGTCCATGTGAATCTGTGTCCATAAAATTAAGACCAATATCATCTAGCCACTTTCTGAGACTTGGTGCTTGGGGGCAGGCGTGAACAGGTGAGTAGAGTGTTACCAGGTCCGGGGCTTTGCCAGGGGAGAGCAGCAGAGGGAGAGAGAGCAAGGGAGTTGGGCCAGGGCCATGGACTCATGTTGGTGTAGGGAACGCTGCGTCTCAGTGAAAATGTGTAGGGATGATGGACTGGTGGACCTGGTGAGGTCAAAGAACGATTGGAGTTGGCATTCTAGAGGGACTGAGCTGGAAGTGAGGAGCAAGCGGTCAGAGTGGGATGCCGGAAACCCACATTTCTGAGTTGGGGCAAGTACTAGTAAGGACAAGCTCCACGGTATTACCGTAAGAGTGGGCAGCTAAGGTGGGAGAAAGGACTGTTGGAAATAAAGAAGTTAAGGATCCAAGAGGCCAGAATATCACTTGGATCACCTAGGCCAGTAGTGTCAAAGCTGGTGACATACTAGAATGACCTGGGGAGCTCTTAAAAAATACACAGGTCTTCGGCCTGCCCTGTGGTCGAGTGGTTAAGTTCGTGCGCTCTGCTTTGGCAGCCGGGGGTTTCACCGGTATGGATCCTGGGCCTGGACATGGCACAGCTCCTCAAGCCATGCTGAGGTGGCATCCCACATAGCACAGCCAGAAGGACCTACAACTGGAATATACAACTACATACTGGGGGGCTTTGGGGAGAAGAAGAAGAAAAAAAGAAGATTGGCAACAGATGTTAGCTCAGGTGCCAATCTTTGGGGAAAAAAAAATACACAGGCCTCCAACCCCCAAAGCTTCTGGCTCAAGTGGTTGGGAGGCAGGGGGTGTAGTCCCTGGGCTTTTTCAAAAAGTTTCCCAAATAATTTTAAAGTGCAGCCGGGGTTGGGACCAACTGATCTAAGTGAACCAACCACCAAGAGTGAGGGAAGAAGTGGTGGGGAAGAAGGTGAGAGTGAGCCAGTGGGGCTCAAAGCATCCCTGGATGAGGACGAGTGACCGCAGGTTGGTAGAGGACCACAGCATGGGAGGTTTATGGAGATTCAATGGCCTGTGCTTCAAAGCTGGGGTGCAGAGGGTGGCTAGGAAGGAGCAATGGCCTGGGAGTGGCCATGAGGAACAAAGCAGACACCTACCCCACCATCAGGCCCTGGGACACTTGAGGGGTGTCCCCATGTCCCCAGGAGTGAATCAGGTATCAGTAAGAGCAAAAAGGTGAGGAGGAGACTCAGAGAAGAGGCCAAGGACATAGGGGGAAGGGCTTGGGGGTCAAGTGGGTGGGAGATAACATCAAATGAGATGTACAGAGCTGTGTGGCGAAAGAGGATCCGGGGGTCTTGGATTGAAGTGATGACAAGGGAAGACATGACGGAATTAGTACCAAGGACTTTCAGGGGAAGATGGGTAACCAATTGTATTTGGAGCCTCCCTTTCGCATTTCATTTAGACTCTTGAGCAGTGGATTAGTTTCCTAGGGCTGCCATAAAAATTGCCAGAAATTTGGTGGCTTAAAACAGCAGGAATTTATTTCTCACAGTTCTGGAGGCTGGAAGTCTGAAATCAAGGTGTCGGCAGGACCACATTCCCTCTGAAGGCTCCAGGGGAGAATCCTTCCTGACTCTTGGTAGGTTCTGGTGGTTCCCACAATCCTTGGCGCTCCTTGGCTTGTAGATGCATCACTCCAGTATCTTCTTCCGTCTTCACATGGCCAGATCTTCCCTGTGTGCATCCAAATCTCTCTCTACTTAAAGGACACCAGTCACTGGATGAGGGCCACCCTAATCCAATATGACCTCATCTTAACTTGATTACATCTACAAAGACCCTATTTTCAAATGAGGTCACATTCACAGGTATCAAGGGCTAGAATTTCAACATGTCTTCTGGGGGGACACAATCCAATGCACAACAGGCAGTTCCTGGAGGTGATGTGACAGCTGGGAACAGTGTTCTTACCCAAAGAACAAAGGCACTTCGGGCTGCTGTTAAATCCGCTGAGAGCTTGTCATGGCAGAACAGGGCTGCTCTGGGCCTCCCTTATGGACCTCAGCGCCCGGGCAGAGCAAAGGGTGGTCTCACCAGGCACACACGCAGCTTGGTGGGCCATCCTCAACCCCGCCCCAGTAGGAAAACAATGTGATTCAGGGAAAAGCCATCCTCATAGTTGGTAAACAATTCAAACAAAGTTTGTGTTCGTGGCAGGTCAGCAGTATCTTTGAACACACACGTATAGCATATATTTGATGAGAAGCTACAAATTGACAGGATAATGAAAGCGTAAAAGATTTCCTGCTGTCTCACCATTAACAACAAGCAGTGAAACTGGAGAGACAGAGACAAAGACAATAGCCTGTGTCGAGCTGCAGAACCCAAGTTTAGTTAAATGGGTAATGTCCTCTGGCAATCAGTTATCAAGGATTGAGAGCCTATTATTGCAACATTGGCACAAAAAAAATAAAACGCACAGCACCATCCTGCAAAGAACCTGTCCACCAGTTGAGCATGTGAAGAAACTAAGCCACATATGAAAGAGAAGGTACAGTTCGTTGTTAAATTGTCCAGTGTAGACAGACTCAAAAATACAGAATTCCAAAAATAAGAGAGATGAATGATTCCAGAATTACTCAAATTGGCCTTTCTGGAGTTTGATAAGTATCTCTTCGGAGCCTATTTTGTGCACCCCAGTCACTGGGCTGGACCCTGAACCCTCAACCCTCACTCCAGGAGATCATCAGCATCTGTTTCAAAGGTGAAGAAAGTGAAGTTCACATGCATAAAGGACTTGCCCAAGGTCAGATGGCTTGTGAGTTTCCAAGTCAGGAATTAAACCCAAGTCCTTTGTCCCTGACTCCATGACTTTTTCTACAATGCACTGAAGGATGAGTTGGGTTTGGATAGGTAAGGAAAAACGAGGAGAGTGTTTTATGTGTGGGAAATAGGATTAATATTTTATTATTACATTTAGCTAATCGGCTCCAGAGAGCCGGCCTGCATCCCCAGATGAGAAGCTGCTGTCAATCCTCCAGCTCTTAAAATATCTGGGTCAGTGAGAAGAGGATCACAAGGTCTCCTTATGGGTATTTTTAACTTAAAAAAAAAATAACCTTTAAAGAAAAGGAGAGGATAAAAATGAAAAAAATGTCAGAAATTTTACAAGCTGAAGTCAAAAGGGAACCGCTCAATAGGAACAGCTAGGTTATTGACCCTGACTAGGAAGCCGCAGGGAGGGGTCCCTGGTGGGTCACAATGGTTCCTGGCTCCATCAGAACTGGGAAGGGCGGCCTGGAATCGACATCAGAAAGTGGACCTGAGACATGAGCAGCAAGTGAAGGCAGGAGGCACGCAGGTGCCAGCGCCACTTCCCCATATCTGCCTTCAAAAAGACATTGCCCTGGATCCTTTCTTCAGAGAAAGAAGTTCAGTGACTGTGTTCCAGGTTCTACCATTAGCTTTTGCAATTTTCAGAACAAAAGGAAAGGTCAGGGAATCTTTTAAGCAATCGCCCTGTGTTACAGCAAAGTGGCACCAATTGACATGTGAATGCTGTTCTTATGAGGTAAAAAGATATTCTGAGTGCTGCTTTATGTTTTTTAAGACTAATCAGCAATAATACAAACCCCCTGCACAGCTTTCCCATCAACTCAAAGATGCCAGGAATGAAGCAGCTGTAAGTGCCAGAAAATCTGTCTCCCAGGACCTTTCCTGAAAAGCATCCCACTGTGTCACGTGTCAAAAGCAGCACAGAACAGGCCAGAGGCAAGATGGGCACTCTCCTGCACTGAGTCCCATGTTGGGGGAAAGTCTCCGATATAGGTCCTGAGTCTAAGGAATTTACTCCCTGGTTGTATCTCTCACCCAGCGCCCCGGTCACAGCAAAATGTTCACTAACTGTTGAACATCATTGAAGGATAGACTAACCTACACAATGCCACAAGACAACTCTGCAAACCCATGGCTGTCTCAGGGCGCAACTGTGTGCTCTGGGAGGTCCTAGGAGAGCAAGATCAATGCAAGCTGGTTTCACTGAGGAAGTGAGCCTTCAGCTGGGCCCTGAATGGATACAACTCGCAGAGAAAGGGAACGACAGGTTCCTGGTGCCAAGAGATTTGTTTCTTTAGGCGCTATGCGTGCACCACAAACACAACATGAGCAAAGTATATCCTGGTCCCTGCTTCTTTGTGTGAGGAAAACTGGCCCTGAGCTAACATCTGTGCCAATCTTCCTCTATTTTGTACATTGGATGCACCACAGACAGCCTGATGAGCGGTGCATAAGTCCACACCCAGGGTCTGACCCTGTGAACCCCGCGTGGCCAAAGCAGAGCGCACAAACTTAACCACTACACCACCGGGCCGGCCCCAACCTGGTCCCTGCTTTGACAGAGCCTGTAGGCTGGCAATCAGTCTCCCTAGAGTAGAGGTGCTGGTGGGTCACAACAAAAGCTGGCATTGATGTAGGGCCTATGATGTGCCAGGAGTATGCGGAGTGCTTCACAAATATAATCTCGTTTGATCCTCACTGCAACCCAAGGATGAGGGGGTTACTATCATCCTCATTTTATGGATTGGAAACTGAGCTCGCACAGCTAATTAGTGGTGAAGCCAAATTCAAATCCAGGGCTGCCTGGCTTGTGGGCCATTCTCTTTCCACTATACCCCATGGGAAATGAGGTCAGGTGAGGTTGTATGGTGGAGGGCTGGGAAGCCAGGTAACACAGTTCACATTTGCTATGGAGGAAATAAGAAGTTATTTGTTATCAGTTCTCTCTTCCTCCTGTCACTATACCTTCTGCCAGAGTCAGATTCCCAACAGCTACACATGAAACTCAGAGGACCCTCCCAGTAAGACATATTCTCTCCGTCCAGCTCTCCAACAGCTTTCCTGCCATAGAACTGCAATGGCCATCTTGAAAGGAGACTTTAGAGTCATATTTTTCTCTCTCCCTCAAATCCTAAACCTATGAGAAGCCATAAGAAACCAGTCCTCACGGTTTTCCTCACCTGGCCCGTGTACTGGCCTTTTTGTTTTCCTAAGATCCCCAAGAATCCTGGAAGTCACCCAGACACCAGAACCCTCCAGTCTTTTAAGTGGCATTTAACCACCCAAAACATCCAAAGGAGAAGAGATGCTTGCAAAGTTCTCCTTACCTGTGATTCTCCACCTTCGCAGGGAGGAAAAGGGGGTGAGAGAAGAGGGTCTGCGCTCTCTCTGCCTCCCTGGAGGACAGGGGACTGTTCCCTGCCCTCAGTCCACTCCTGCATTTCCGAGTTGGGAAATACCGCTGCCTAATGAGGTCAGGATCAGAAAGCACAAGGTGAAGGTCAGTCCACCTGGAGGACACAGAACTGGAAATGCTACAATAAAAGTGGAAATTCTTATGCTCCTACAAATAATATCTGTTTATCAACTACAAAGCACTTCTAGAAACATCCCTTCATTTGAATCTCTCACAATAGTTAGGCAGGTTTTATTGCTGATATTAATTTTTTTTAACATATGGGGAAACTGAGGTACATAAAAAAGAAGTGACTCCCTAAGATCAGAGAGGTCAAACTTGCAGCCACACCCTCTGAGCTCAAATTCTGTGCTCTGTCCTCTCCGGCATATCCACTCAGAACTCCTGATTTGGACAAGGAGGCCAGATAGGGATGGGAAAGCTTAATGGTCACTGCCTATGGTGCCATCCTCCAAGATTAGGGAGATTTACCCAAATAGTTTTAATTTTATTTTATAATCTCCTATGAATCTATCCTCCAACAATTTAAGTCTTTCTCTTCTATTTGGTTTCGGTCCTAGCAAATTTTGAGAGTCGTTAAGTTCCATAGGCTTACTATTCCTGTGTAAAGAAGTGCTATTTTTACTTTGCCCTAAAACTATTTCTTTAAAATGATAAAGTTGTCCCTAGTTCTTGTGCTCTGGGATTTAATAAGTTCATATTTTTATCCTATGATTTTCATTACTTTACAAATTTCAATCATATTCCCCTCTCAGCCTGTGTCTTTCCAGAATGAAGAGCCCTAATTCTTTTATCATCCCTCACAAAGAACACTCCCTACCCTCTGGATCAATTGAGGCGTCCTTCTACAGACCTTGTCTGGCTCTGTATGTCTTTGAGGTACATCAGATCATCAGACCCCCATTACTCTGTCCATTATTCTGTATAAAAGAACACAATGACTTCAGCTAAAATAAAATGTAGAAATATTTGAGAGAGACTTTTAAAAATCAAACAATTCTTTTGCTCCACGCCATCCCAGCGCATGGTGAAAAATGCACATTTTGCTTCAACTTTGAAATGACTTTGAACACACTGGTACTAGGCGAGCTTGTAATCTATTATGAAAATGATAATTTGCAAAGCACTTTCACATACATTATCTCATTTGACCTTCAGATGAACCATATAAGGTAGAAAACACATACTATTATCCTCATTTTTCACGTGAGAAAAGTAAAAAAATGAGTCCATCCCAAGGTCAAACAGCTGGACTCAGAGCCCCAGTCGCTGGCCCTCCATGGAGAGAATGCAGTTTTATCCACTGTGCGATACAGCCTTCCTTATAACCACTTGGGATTTATTTCAAATCACCAAACTACACCTCTCTAAGTCTCTTTCAGTGGTCCACAGCACACTCACGAAACACTCTGTAGTTCTATTGAAAGGAAAACTGTTTAAGGCTAGTCTAGACTCTCTTTGCTCTCTACAGGCTCTCCAAGGGCGATCTTAGCCATGTCACGGCATCAATAGCACCTCCATGCACGTGACTCACAAACGTGTATCTCTGGCCACACTTCTTCTCCAAGCACCAGACAGGTATATAAAAGTGCATACTTGACATCTCCTGGATGTCTCACTATGTACAAAACTTAATCTTCTGCCCCCATCATATTCCCTTCCACTGCCAAAACCCAATTCTCTTTTGATGTTCCTCCTCTCAAGTATCTATCCAGGAACCTAGGAGTCCTCTTGACATTTCCGTCTCACTCCCCCTCACCCCGCCCCTGTACCCAATCTAACACCAAGGTCCATTTCTCCCCTTCCCCAACATCATCACCTTAGTCCAAGATGCCATCATCTTTAATGTGGACTTTCACAGACTCCTATTGGTCTATTTCTCTCCAATCCTTTCTCCCCACTCTAGCTGGAGGGATTCTTCCAAAATGCCATTCTGGTCATGCTGCCTCCGCCCAACCCCTGCTTAGAACACTTCAATAGCATCCCATTGCTTTTAGGGTAAAGGCAAAACTTCCATAACTGGCCCACAAGCCCCTGCCCAATCTGTCCCCACCTCCCGCCTCATCTCACAGCACTTGCCTTCATCTCTCAAGCTACAGCCCCACCAGCCTTCTTTCAGCCCCTTTTACTTGCCGTGCTTTCATTAGCCATGGGATGCTAGTCTTTCCTCTCTTCCCTGCCTATTCAAAATCCCTAGGATTTAATTCCTGGAAGCCTCAATCTTCAGATAGAGGTTCAAGGTCTTTCCTTAGGGAAATCTTTCTTGACCTTCCTGAGTTAAATTCCCCAATGATGCTTTATACGGCACTAGATTGGCAAGGTTTTGTGAATTTAGTTAATGTCTGTCTCCTCCACTAGAGTTGTAACCTTTCCCTCACCATGGTATTCCCTGTGCTGTGCTGAGCTTGGCACATACAGGCACATCAATAAATGTTTGTTAAATGAATGCATAAGCCCACTAATAAGGAAATGGTTGTGTATGATATACATCCTCATTGTGGAATACTAAGCAGCTGTCACAAAGAATGAGATGTCTATATTTACTAATATGGAATGATGTCCATGGCATATTATTGATTAAAAACAGCACATTACAGAACAGCATTTGTACTATGATCACTCATTTTTAAAACCTATGTACGTCTTTATTTAAAAAAACCAAACCTGTGTGTATGTGTTTTAAAAGATCTGCAAGACTAACACCAAACTGTTTACAGTGGTTTCCTCGGAGAATGGGAATGAGACAGGATAGAGGAAAATAGAACAATTTCTACTCATAAACTTCTGGCTGGTTTGACTTTTTTCAATGACCATGCGGTATTCTTGTAATTATTTTAACAACACTATTTTAGAAATAAGGATGCAATTCACTAAAGTTCAGGAAACTGACTATTTCTAAATACATCAGGAAAGAAAAACAGTTAAAATAACCACTTTGTATATATATGATTCCTCAACAATGATAAAGTTCCAGAAACCAGCATATTTCCAATTCAGATCTTCACTCTAGCAAGAAGCTGTGATAAAGAAGCCAAATGGAAAAGAACAATTAGACAAGCCAGTATTTGATCATTTAATTAGGTCTTCCCCTCACATGACTTTATAAACAATAAACATTTTGAAAACTCACTGCTTTTTGATTCACTTAGACAACCTTAGAAGTAAAAATAAGAGAAAGAAACAATAGCATGAATTTTTCTTAGTTTACTTAGATTTTTTGGTTAAGTAAAAGTGATTATGTGAAGACACCTTTATTTTCCTTCACTTGCCAAATAACAAATCTTTTGTTGGCTATACCATAGCTTCAAGAGAAAAGACAGCTTTCTAAAACCATGCAGATTACAGGGAAGGAGCAGGGACAAATATACTGGTGATGTGTAGACAGGATTTTTCCACAGCTAATAGCACAAAACCTCACTTCAGCTGTTGATTGAAGTGTGTGCAGGTGGCCAGACCCTCAGCTACTGAAAAAGAAGAGGCAGGTACGTGGGAGCGATGTCTCCAGCAGCCAGCCTGCAAGGGAGAGCTGGGACAAGTCTGTGAATACAGAACCAGTGCTGTCACTTGGAGCTGCATTGATTCTTTTTTCAGACTAACTAATGGCTCAGATGGAACCACCAAACAATGACTAAAATATGAGTCAAATGCTTTCACATCAAATCATTCCAATGAAGCTGGAACACAGGCGAGCAGAGAGGAGGTCATTAGGGGTTCTAACCAATACTTGTTAAACCTGAGGAAACTCGCTCTCCTTAATGACTGCCTCTTTCAATCTAAGTCACTTTGACGTTAGTGAGCTGGGGACAATCGATCTTTATTACTAGTGACACCTACTGATCAGCACGGAACAGTGGGACAGGTGGCTTCCAGCAGGGCCTGTGCACTTTTCCCAACCCTGGTTTCTCTTCTTTCTCTCCCGGGGTCTCTCCAGCATGTCTTCAATTATCCCAAAGGGTGTCAGGAAATTCTAAAATTAGCCTCAAAGTTGGTGTCTTGATATTTTTGAAAACCAACTTTCATTTAAATACAAAAATAGCTCACAGAAGTAAGTTTGGGGAGAGGCATATCATTAAATAGAACCACAGGGCATGCAGCCCCCAGCAGGTGAAAACGTGGCAACTGGGCAGGAAGAGGCCCGGCAGGTGCTCTGGCCTCACAGGAGCCCCCCCGCCCATGGCCCACAGCAGACACCTGGGTGGTTTCCCTGACAGCTTTCCCCTCCCCCTTCCTCCTGCTAATTTCTCGGTTTCAAATTCTTTCTCTAAATGTTCGCTAGCTAGTTTACAATTCTCCCAAATGCTCTTTTGGTGAGAAGACCCTAAGAAGATAGGTGTTTTCAAATGGCCTGAGGTACTTATCAGAAAACAAAGCGTCTTACCCCATTTATTGGAACAGGACCTCATCAAGGTGTCTGTTTTTATCTCCACCACCCTTTTTGGGAATTATCACTCATGCAATAGGAGGAGTAGAGAACGTTTAGCACGCAGCAAAGGTAGAGGACCTCGCCCCACAGACGAGGACTCGGACAGAGACGGGAGCTTACTTCAGCCAGGCCCTCGACTTGCACTCTCTGTTCTCTTCTCTGAATGCATTCACTTAAATATGAGGGTAATATATTTTTATTTTTTTAACATCTTTTATTGTAGTAAAATATACATAACATAAATTTACCATTTTCACCATTTTTAAGTGTACAGTTCAGCGGCATTAAGTGTATCCACACTGTTGTGCAGCCATTACCACCATTCATCTCCAGAACTTTTACTTCTTCCCAAACCGAAACTCTGCACCCATTCAACAATAAATCACGTTTCCTCCTCCCCCAGCCCCTAGCAACCACCATTTTACTTTCTGTCTGTAGGAATCTGACTACTCTAGGTACTTCATGTAAGCAGCATCATACAATATTTGCTCTTGTGTGACTGGCTTATTTCACTTAGCATAACATCTTCAAAATTCATCCATGATGTAGCATGTGTCAAAATGTCCTTCCTTTGTAAGGCTGAATAATATTCCATTGTATTATATACAGATACATTTTTTTCCCGCAATTTAAGACTTGCAGATAATTCAAATTCAATTCAATTTATTGAGTATTTGCCAAGGGTAACTCACTGTGCTAGTATTGTGGGAGGTACAGAGGTGAGTCAGACATGGTACCTACTATCAAGGAACTTAGGCTACCTTGAGAAAGGAGGAGAGAAAGAAGTGAAGGTAAGTAGCATTTGCTAATCGCTTCCCGTGTGCCAGGTGTTTGCCCAATCACTGTGCGTATTGCTCACAACAACCTTGTGAGGTAGATATTGTAATATCCACGTTACAGTGAGAAAAATGAAGATTTGGTTGGAGACCTTAAGTAACCACCTCCAAAGTGGTGAGACTGGGATTCAAAACCACATCTTGGATTCAGAATCCTGAGTTCATTCCACCGGACATGCTGCTCCATTTGGTGCAAGGCAAAATGAGACAAATCCTGGGAGAGAATCCACAGGAAGGAGAAGGGAAGAGAAAAGATGAGCACCCTCCTGAGGGGAAAGGCTCATGGCAGAGGTAGGTCTTAGAGGTCCAGAAGGCTTATGTTTGACAGAGATAAGGGAGGAGAGGAAACTGCTTGAGCAGAGCAAAGTGGGGAGGCAAAAAATCTAAGTACATATGAGGGACCAGTGGAGTTGTGGAACATAAGGCTGCAAATCAGAGAGGGGCAAAATCATGGTCAAAATGAAATGCTAGCTCAAGGAATCTGAACTCCACCATATAGACAATGGTGAGCCATTGTAGGTTTTCTGAGATGAGACATAATCATAGCTGTGTTTTAGGAAGTAAAACATGGCAATAATGGATAATCAGGATGGAGGGGGTGTGGGTAGTTTAAAGGTAGGAAAGCCATTTAGGAGGTCATCGGAATTAGCAGATGAGACAGAATTAACTGAAATGGAAAACAGGATATGGAGGTGAGAGATACCTCAGAGGTAGAGACGACAGAGCCCTGGCCATTGATGCATACATCACTGACCATACATCCTGGTTTGCCTGGGACACCTGTCTTCCTGGTGTAATTACTAACAGCAACCTTTCCCTCTCAAACGGGTCGAAGTTTGCACAATAAAGTATATGATCACACTAATTATGAGAAATTAAAAAACAGAATCAAAGGTGACTCTAAAAGATTTTTAATCTGGATTAGTAAGGAAGGTGGTAACACCTTTAGAAACACAGGAGGCAAATCAGGTTTTTTGGAAAGATGATGGGTTTGGATTCAGACACGCTGAGTTTGCTGCTGGGGTGAGTCTTTATTTGAGAGAGAGAAGCACCTTGCCCGTGGATTTGCGCTGCATCACATGAAGGAAGGCATCATTCACCTAAAAGAACAAATCCCCAAAAAAGTGGTCAGACTTGTACATAGGCATATTTCAACAAATATTTGTTGCTGATTCAATTCTCAAAATAGCTCAAGTATTAAGATGTGTCTCCAATGAACTGTATATTGCTAACTACGCAATACTAACCAATTAATCACCACAAACTCAAAGGAAAACAGTAATATTTAAGAATAATGCAACCCCAGAATTTTTCTGTTTAACAATAACTTTCAAAGTTGTTAGATGAATGACAGCAGGTAAGAAGTCCTCAGGCCTGTCTATACTCTACTGTAGTATTTCTATGTGTTCTAGCTTTTGAAAGAACAGAGCCACTGCCAGAAGAATCAATCCTTTAACTTCTTACAGTTTTTATCTCTTTATTAAAATTGTCCTGTTTCCAGTGTAACTGAAATTGCAGTCTATCTCAAATCCTTTTTTAGAAGCACAAGCTTATAAAACATGAATTAAAAAGCAGCCGCAGTAATCATGGCAGTGTGGTATCGGGGAAAGAAGAGACCAACAGATCAATGGAGCAGATTAGAGAGCCCAGAAATAGACCCATACAAATATAGTCAACTGAACTTTGATAAAGGAGCAGAGGAAACTCAATGGAGAAAGGATAGTCTTTTCAAGAAACGGTGCAGACCAAGTGGACATCCACATGCAAAAAAATGAATCAACATGCTGTCCTTACATCTTTCACAAAAATTAACGCAAAATTGGGGCTGGCCCCGTGGCCGAGCGGTTAAGTTCGCGCGCTCCGCTGCAGGCGGCCCAGTGTTTCGTTGGTTCGAATCCTGGGCGCGGACATGACACTGCTCGTCAAACCACGCTGAGGCAGTGTCCCACATGCCACAACTAGAAGGACCCATAACAAAGAATATACAACTATGTACCAGGGGGCTTTGGGGAGAAAAAGGAAAAAATAAAAAATCTTTAAAAAGAAAAAAAATTAACGCAAAATGGATCTTACACCTAAATGTAAAAGGCAAAACTATGACCTTTCAGAAGAAAACAAAGGAAAAAAAATCTAAGTTGCCTTGGGTTTAGCAATGAGTTTTTAGATATAACACTAAAAGCATGATCTACGAAAGAAAAAATTGGTAAGATGGTCATCATTAAAATTAAAAACTTCTGCTCTGCAAAAGAAACTTTAAAGAATGAAAGCACAAGCCACGGCCTGGGAGAAAATCTTGGAAAAACACCTATCTGATAAAGATCTTGTATCTAAAATATACAAAGAATTCTTAAAACTCAACAATAAGAAAACAAACAACTTAGTTAAAATATGTGGGGCCAGCTCCGGGGCTGAGTGGTTCAAGTTCCCCACACTCCATTTCGGCAGCCTGGGTTTGGGGGTTCGGATCCTGGTTGTGGACCTATTCCACTAACAGGCCACTTTGTGGAGGCAACCCACGTACAAAGTAAAGGAAGACTGACATGAATGTTAGCTCAGGGCTAGTCTTTCTCAAGCAAAGAAAAAAAAAAGAGGAAGACTGGCAATGGATGTTAGCTCAGGGCGAATCTTCCTCACCAAAAACAAACAAACAAACAAACAAAAGTGCCAAAGACCTTAACAGACATCTCACCAAAGAAAATATACAGATGGCAAATAAGTATATGAAAAGATCCCCAATATCATATGTCATTAGGGAATTGCAAATTAAAACAACAATGAGACACCACTACACACCTAACAGAATGGCCAAAATCCAGAACACTCACAACACCAAATGCTGACAAGGATGTGGAGCAACAGGAACTCTCATCCATTGCTGGAGGGAATGCAAAATGGTACAGCCACTTTGGAAGGCAGTTTGGCAGTTGCTTACAAAGCTAAACATAATCTTATTATATGATCCAGCAATCACATTCCTAGGTATTTACTCAAATAAGTTGAAAACTTATGTCCACATGAAAACCTGCACACAAATGTTTATAGCAACCTTATTCATAACTGGCAAAACCTGGGAGCAACCAAGATGTCCTTTAATAGGTGACTGAGTAAACAAACTGTGGTACATCAGACAATGGAATATTATTCAGTGATAAGAAATATGCTATCAAACTACAAAAAGACATGGAAGAATCTTAAATGCATATTGCCTAATAAAAGCAACCAGTCAGAAAAGGCTACATACTGTATGATTTCAACTACATCACATTCTGGAAAAGGCAATACTATAGAGACAGTAAAAAGATCAGTGGCTGCCAGGGATTTGAGGTTGGGGAGCAGGAGTGAATATGTGGAGCCCAGGGCATTTTTAGAGTAGTGTAGCTATTCTGTTTGATACTGTAATGGTAGATACATGACATTATGCACTTGGCAAAACCTTTGAACTGTACAGCACAAAGAATGAACCCTAATGTAAACTAAAACCTTTAGTTAATTATAACGTATCAATATAGGTTTACCTATCATAGCAAATCTACCACACCAATAGAAGATGTTAATAAGAGCGGAAACTGGGAGGTGGGAAAGAGAGTATATGAGAACATGCTATACTTTCTGTTGAATTTTCTGGAAACCAAAAACTGCTCAAAAAGTAAAGTCTATTGATTTTTTTAATAAAATAAATAATAAATGCAAAAATTTTAAATTTTAAAAGGCAAAGAAGATTGGAAGGAAAAAGACAAGAGTGTCATTATTTGCAGACAATATAATAACCCACATAGAAAATGTAATCAAAGCAACAGACAAACAAATAAGAAAGGGCAGCAAAATTGTGAAACACAAGATCAGCTTACAAAAATTACTGACATTTCTCTATATCAGAAATAATCAAGTAGGAAATATAACAGAAATAAAATACTGTTCTCAAAGGCAACCAAAACAGTAAAGTACTTGCAATTAACATAACTAAGAATAATCCACAAGACTTTATGGAGAAAAACTTTAAATTCTATTTAAACACATGAAAGAGCTGAATAAATGGCAATATATCCTCGTTCACAAATAAGGCTGTTTAACATTATAAAAATATCAACACTCCTCCAAATTAATCTACAAAGTCAATGCAATTCCACTGAAAATTTCAGCCAGATTTTTTGAGAAACTGAACAAATTTATCCCAAAATTTACGTAAAAGGATAAAGATTCACAAATAGCTAAGGCAAATTTGAAAAAGAAGAACAAAAGTGGAAGAGTTCCCTCTCCAGATACTAAAACATACTTTGAAGCTATAAACATAAAAACAGTGTGATACTATTATAGGAACAGATATGTGAACCAAGCGATAGAATGGAAATCAGAGAGCAGACGCATGTACAGCTGGGAACTTGAAATAAGATGAAGGTAGCACCACAAATCAATGGAGAAACAATGAACTATTTGGTCTGAGAAAACTAGCTCACCATAAGGAGAAAAAAAATTGATTACCTAATTTATACCCAATACAAACGTGACTTCAGATGGATTAAACCCTTAAGTGAGAAATAAAAGTGCAAAGTCAATAGAGAAAAAGAAGAAAAATCACTGTGACCCAGGGATGACAAAGGACTTATTAAATAAGTCCCAACGAGCACTAACCATAAGTCAAAATATTGATGTGTTTGATTACATTAAATCTAGACAAAGGTGACAGGTACATGACAAATTTGGAAGGACAGACTTTTGTAAAGTCTCAAGCTAACATCTAGAACCTTGCTACTCACAGGGTGGTTCCAAGACCATAGTCTTCCGCACCATCTGGGAGCTCATTAGAAATGCACAATCTTGAGACCCATCCCAACCCTAGTGAATCATAATCTGCTTCTTAACAAGATCCTCAGGTGACTCATACACACATTAAAGTTTGAGAACCACAGATTATACAAGGAACTTTTGCAAATTAGTAAGAAAGAGACAGGAAATCCCACTGAAAACTGCACAAAGGGCTTAAATCGCAATTTAAACGATTGGAAATATGAATGGCTAGCAGATATAGAGAGATGCTTAAATGAATTAGAAACCAGGGGAATGCAAATTAAAACCATAGGGTACCACCTTATGCCTATCAATTTGGCAAAAATCAGAAAGTTGGACAACACTACACATTGACAGGGTGGCAAATCAACATGAATTCGCATGGATGCTGGTAGGGGCATAAACTGGTCAAGTCATTCTGGAGAACAGTTGGCAATCAAATGCATACATCCTGTGACCCAACCATCCTACTCCTGGGAAAATACTCCCAGAGCAACATTTGCACAAGTCCCTACAGTCACCTATGAGACTGTTTATTATAGTATTGATTATGGTGGGAGGGAATCAAGTCAACCTAGAAGTTTATCAGTACGGAATGGATCTGTACACCATGGTGGACGCACGCCATGGACTATGATGCAGCACTGGGAAGCAACGACCTGAATACAGGACCAGCAACACAGATGGATCTTAAAAAGACAGCACTGCATGAAAAATTAAGAAACAGAATGAGGTCTACAGCACAACACTATTTACGTAACTTGAAAATAAATTAGCATACAAAACAATCCTGTGTGTTTTACAAGGAAATACAAATCCAAAGATATGTATTAAACACATTATCAAGACTGACTCTGAGGGCAGGAAAAGGAGTGAATGACAATGGGAAATGTGGATAAAGGGAATAAGTAAACTCAGACACCCATAAAGACACAGACATAAAAGCAAAAGATGGGTCTTGCACATCCAACAATGAAAATGTGCTTTGAAATGAGGATTCTGATTACCCAACCCTTTCCACTTGAAATCCTCCCCAGAGAGCCTAAGAAAAATAAATAAGTAAAAATAAGCATAGACACAAATCAATCAGGGCAATCTCTGTGCAGCATGAAATCCCCGGTTTCAAAAACATCTGTCTTTCAGGGCTCTGTGCCTTACAGAGACCTTTCCGATGTAAGTAAATTTAGACGCACTCAGAGGAGATGGAGAGGTCTAAGACAGATGTTTGAAACCCGCATCCCCGCCCTGTCAGTCACTCAAAGGTACAGCTCCAAGCGAGTCACAGCTGCATCACTCTCCCTGTCAGTTAGAAGGCACTTGTTCCCAGAGATCTGTCAGAGCCCAACAACAGAAAATCCTTGGGAAAACAAGCATAATTTGAGACAGTGATCCTTTTTTTACCTGGCATCCTAGAAAAATGAGGAGTCTCCTGCAAGTAAACGCTAACATAAAAAGAAAGTTGTCCCTTCAAGTGCTAAGGCTTATTCTTAATCATTTTGCAAATAAATGTTCATAAAAATGGAGCACATATTGACCTGACTCCTTAAAAGATAACATTGGGAAGAAAGAATAACCTTTTGGTCCATGACTTGGGAATTTCCTAATTTTGAACATCCAGTATTTTCCCTCCTGTCTCTCAAATGTTTTGTTATTTCTATGCCCAGTTGCCACTTCTGTTGTAATTGTAGCTGCTTCTAAAAATAACCCAACTCTGTCCCTTTCTACCGTGTGGTTTCTATCTGCGCTGGGAAAACAGACAACCAGCGGTGTTAAGGACTGGATGTGATAAGGCTCTGGGAGAGAGACTAAAAAGAAAAGCGTACCACTTTAGGCCAGCGTCTTTGATAGCTCATTCAGATGCCTGGGACATCGTCCTCCTGGATTGGACAGGTTGCATCAGAGACAGGGAGGCTTCTCCATCCTGATGCCTGGACAGACACACAGGCTGTTCCCAGAACCCTGGTTCTCTGCCTCGCAGTGGATGAAGCCATTGTTAAATTTGTCTCTAAAGATATGCAACCTGGAATTGAGAGGAAGGGTGAGGATATTGTTTTTGTTTTAGGTTCTGCTGTTGGAATTTTTAATTAGCTCATCAAGCGGGAATAATCACAGTAACCTACAGTTCCCTAAATACACTATGCTGATTCACGCTTTCATTAGAAACCAGCTCTTCCCCCCAATCATAGCACTAGTCTGAGATCATCCCAACTACAAGATAAATTGCTTGTCTTACTTTTTATTGACTGGCATACAGAATGTACCCAGTGAATGTCTGATGAATAAAACAAACTCTTGAATGAGCGAATATATCTGGGACTGAGTGGGATTGTTTTTAAAAGGTAAAAATATTTAGTTAGTGATACACTGTCAAAGTTAAATTATATTCATCATATCATTGCTCTGATACAAGTTGATCTGAATTTTCTTTTAAAAGTCAGTCAATGCATTTCACCAAAAAAGACATACAGATGGCCAATGAGCATATGGAAAGAGACTCAAGATCATTATTCAATACAGAAATGCAAATTAAACCCACAATCAGATACCACTACACATCTGTTGGAACGGCTAACATTAAAGAAACAACTGACAATACTAAGTTCTGGCAGATGCAGAAGAACTAGAACTTTGATATATTGTTGGTGGGAACCCAGAATAATACAACCATTCTGCACTTGATCTTAGCCAAAAGGCCAAGAAGCAATGACACTCAAATAAATAGCTGGTAGTTTACTAAAAGTTAAACATAGCGTAGCAATCAGCATAAACAGAATCTTGAAATGTTCAAACAGATCATGTATGCTGGAGCACCAGTTTCTAATCCAGAATGCACCAAAAAGTAGAAAACCTATGTGCTCTGGGCTTTGAGAGGAATGCAGTAATTGTGGCCTTGTCTTAAAAATCATGAAGGGCAGAGACTCAACAGAATTTCTACTGAGTAACTGAGGCACAGAGAGCTGCTGATATAGTCAAGTTCACCCTTCTTGAGGAGCATCAACATCTCTTATTTGTAGGATTCTGCATAGATTTCTTTTAAACTGACATTCTATCTAATGATATTATCTGGGCAGCATTGGAGACTGGGGGTAAAAAAAAAAAAACCTGCTCTGTAAGTAAAGTCAACTAAATGTCTGTGTAAATTTTTTTAAAACATACACTTAGCACATGACCCAGAAATCCCAAGCCCAAACTAGGAAAAGCATATGTCTCTACAAATGTTGTACACGAATGGGGGCTGGCCCAGTGGCGCAGTGGTTAAGTTTGCACGTTCTGCTTCGGTGGCCCAGGGTTCACCAGTTGGGATCCCGGGTACAGACATGGCACCGCTCGGCAAGCCATGCTGTGGTAGGCGTCCCACATACAAAGTGGAGGAAGATGGGCACAGATGTTAGCTCAGGGCTAATCTTCCTCCAAAAAAAAAAAAAAGTTGTACATGAATGTTTACAAAAGATTTATTCATAATCACCAAAAACTGAAAATAACCAAACATCTATTAATGTGTGAATGAAAAAACGAGTTGAGGTATATCCATACAATGAAATACTATTCAGCAACAAAAAAGAAAAACTTCTGACATATTGTAAAAACATGGGTAATCCTCAGAAGCATCACACAAAATTAAAGAAGCCACACTCAAAAGGCTACGTCCTGTATGATTCCATTTATAAGACATTCCAGAAAAGGCAAAATTATGGGGAGAGAAAACAGATCAGAGGTTGCCAGGGACAGTGGGGTAAGAGAAGAGGATTGATTACAAAGGGGCACAAGGGAACCTTCTGGAGTAATAGAAATGTTTTATATTTTGATTGCAGAGGGTGGTTACATGACTATATATGTTTTTTAAGACTCAGAGTGAATTTTAATATATGGAAATTATACCTCAATAAACCTGACTTATTTTTTTAAAAAAAGTCAAACTACATATTATGAAACATAGAAATAAATACATTTTCAAAATTAAATGTTACCCTGGGTTCCTTAGAAAATAAAGCCAAATCAAAACATATGCCCTAATGCTTCATTGCAATCCCAGGGAGGGAAGGGCGAGAGAAAAAGTGAAGGGAACCGAGGAAGAAGGGAAAAGAACTATACGGTGCGTGTTACTGATCCTGAACTGGTCATGGCTTCAGGGGGCACGCAGCTAGTAGTTGCTCATACAGGACCTCTCCAGAGGGGCCGTATGGAACCCACTGCACGTCAAAACAGTCCATCAGGAGGGAAAAAGGCAGCAATTTATCTCCTGTCTTCCATCTGTCAAAGCTCGCCCCATGGAGTGAACTCCCCACACCCTGGGTTGCATTACCCAGACCCCTGCATCCAGTTTCCCCGGAAGCCAGAGCTTCAATAGGTCCTCCGGACCAGACTCTGCATCGGAGCTGCAGCAGCTCCCCGCCAATGAGCAAAATGGAGACCTTGCCTAAGATCAGCTCTCCCCCCGGGGAAAGCATGAAACGATCAACGATGTTAGGAGTGGGCCCTAGGCACAGAGTCTGGGCTCTTTGGCTGCAGGGATCAGCGGCCTGAGCCATCACTGGAGAAGTGTGACAAGTGTCCAAGGCCTGGGGCTGGTAGGGCTGGCAAATATGGGGAGGCTCATAAACTGGGTCTGGAACAATGGGTTAAAATTAATATACCATCTAAACTAAAAGAGTAATTTAATTTTAAGAATATTCCACAGATAGACTCAGGAAACTTCGAGTAAACAATTTCTATCCACTAAATCTGTACATGTGGTGATCTCACCTGACCTTTATATACTAAACAAGCTCAGATCTGTGAGGTTTAAGTAGCAGGTCAGGTCGAGATGTGTGTGGGCAGCTCCCTACAGAAAACAGACTCTGCACATCTAAATAATGCCATCCTCTGAACAGATCATGGGCTCATCCATGATCCACCCACCATGGCACAGAGACAACCCTTCAGAGGACAAATTCTAGTTAAAATCCAAAACCTAAAGACTGTCTCTCTAATCCTGCCCTCCGAAATGTCAATGCAAAAGTGTTACAGTTCACGGGAACTGAAAAAGCTCAACTCTGGATTTAATAATGGCTATATATTTTGCTTTAAAAAATATACTAGGGGCTGGCCCCGTGGCTGAGTGGTTAAGTTCGCGCACTCCGCTGCAGGCGGCCCAGTGTTTCGTTGGTTCGAATCCTGGGCGCGGACATGGCACTGCTCATCAGACCACGCTGAGGCGGCGTCCCACATGCCACAACTAGAAGGACGCACAACGAAGAATATACAACTATGTACCGGGGGGCTTTGGGGAGAAAAAGGAAATAATAAAATCTTTAAAAAAAAAAAAAGAATAATCATTATTTAAAAAAAAAAAAAATATATACTAAGTGTTTACTGTGTGCTTTTACACGTATTATCTTACTGAATTCTCATAACCACCCTAGCATGTACAGTATATTACTCCCCTTTATAGAGGGGGAAGCTAAGGCACAAAGATGGACGTCATTTGTCCACAGCCAATTAAGTGGCAGATCTGACCCTAGAGCCCCAAACTCTCAATCAGTCATTCAACAGATGCGTACCCACCAGAATCCGGAGACACGGAGGTGCAGACAGCACACGGCCCCTGCCCACAGGGAGTTTATGGTGTACGGGAATGACGGGCATCGAACAAGTGATTACAAGTAGATAAAGGAGACACACAGAGGGCTATGAAAATTCGCACCCTGTGCCGACTACGAAGGCTATGGGACAAAGTATGTGGTCATAGTAATATCAACTATCAAGGTCAAACCTTTAAGTCCACATATGCAGGAGAAAATAGAAACTGCAGAGCACCTGTATACATGAAAAATATTAACCAGGCTTTAAGTTAAGTGAAATTAATTATATAGTCATTTAATCATCATTTTAAAAAATATATATACATAAATTCTGGTACTGCTCAGGAAAATTCAAGACGACTCGTAGTTTTAACTATGAAATAGTTCTTTCACATAGATAATTCACTGATAGATGGATAAACTTCATTCTCTAGAACGAGGTTTCTTTTCTTTTTTTTTAAAGATTGGCACCTGAGCTAACAACTGTTGCCAATCTTCCTTTTTTTTTCTTTCTGCTTTTTCTCCCCAAACCCCTCCAGTACATAGTTGTATATCGTAGTTGTGGTCCTTCTGGTTGTGCTATATGGGACGCCACCTCAGCACGGCCTGATGACTGGTGCCATATCCACGCCCAGGATCCGAACTGGCGAAACCCTGGGCCACCGAAGCGGAGTGTGTGAACTTAACCACTTGGCCACGGGGCCGGCCCCGTAGAATAATGTCTCTAAGAAGAAACTTCCTGGCTTTTTTGAGGAGAGACCTTGACATGGCCATAGGAGGCCAGATTCTGACGTCAGACCAAGCCGGAGTGGATTCCAGGTCTGTCACTTACTACATATCACTGGCCAGCTTTCTTAGCCTCTACAAGTCTTGAATTTCTCATAGTAAAACATGATAAAAATGGTTCATATCTCAAAGGGTTGCTGTGAAGATTAAATGAGAAAATGCATATAAAGTGCTTAGCACAGTTCTTGACCCAGAGTAAGCACCTAATGTTTGGAAGCTGCCATTATTATTATTATTATTATTATTATTCCTCTAAATAGTTTGCATATTGAAAGAAACAGAAAGGGAAGAAACAGTAAATGGATGGTGTGTGAATGAGATGGTTGAAATTGTTGAGGGGCATGGCCTCAGAGAGCCGGCTGATAACAGGAAGGTCAGCAGAGTGGGAGGAACTTGACAAATCCTATGTGCACAGCCCTCACTGGAAAGGAGAAAGGCAAATGGAAGCTGACAGGAGGTCAGTGAGCAGATAGTTAATTCGTGTGTAAGAGGAGAGAGCACTTCAATGTGGGCAATTAAAACAATAATCCACCTCTGGCCTTCTTTCCTGCCTGAGCAGCACTTAGAAGACGTCAGCGGAGAGAAGAGACCGTTCAAACCAACGCGCGGTTCCACCCCTCTGCTGCCTGATTGTCCTTACCCTCCAGCAACAGGTATACGAGGGCCTCAGGTAAAGCAAACGTCAGTCTACAAGTCATAGGATAAAAGCCACAAGATGGAAGGGGACTCAGAAATTCTCCAAACTGGTGGTTTTCAAGCTTTTAAGCCATAAAACCTTTTCTAAAAGTATGAACAAAAACGTAACAACATGCAGCTACTCAGGCCCCAGTGGAGACGGGGTCCCAGAGCCCCGGCAGCTCAAGTCCACACCTGCCTCCCCCACATCCCAACTGTGGCTCCTGAAGCCTAGTCTGAAAGCCACTGATATTGTCCTACCCCTCAATTTTAGAGACGCGGAAACTGAAGGTCAGAAAGGTGAGGGGGCTGAACAGAGCTGTACCTAGAGGGGCCAAAGCTGGAAATAGAACCCAGCCAGTTCTCTGACGGCCAGTCAGGTTCTCTTTCTACCTTCTTGACTGACACACCAAAAAGATGAGGAAGAAGGTAAACGGTGTTTGACAAGAATGTGCCTCATCATGGGAAAAAACATAAAAATGGAAGGCTGGTGAGAGTGAAGTCTGGCACTGACAGCTTGGGCTCCGCTAATCTGCATATGAACAAAACACCACCTCTATCAATGGCTGACGGCAGTTACCAAAAGAGCTTTTTGTACATTAAAACAAATTAAGCCCCCAAAAAAACTTCACAGTGAAAGTCTAACAGATTCACATTTACAACTATATTACACATGCATGCACACAATTACACTTTGGAGGAAGCTTAAGCCACATTAACGGGACCGTGGGGGAATGCAAAAGGTAGTGAACGGCCAACAAAATTAACTGCAGTGACTAATGGATGAATTATAGTCTTATGATGCTGGGTATGATTTAGTGTTTTGTTCACAGAACCCCAGCTTAGATCATCTGGTTGTACTTTAAAGCGTCTGGATTCTAACATCAAAGGTCAAGTTAAGTGCTTCCTTCTTAGACTCGTATGAGGTGGAGTTCAGAGTTCATATTAACACGAGTAAATTATTTTCTAAAGTACCATCACTTCCCTCTCTTTGAGACACTAGTTAAGTACATAGAGTCCTAAAATTCCAGCTCCTTCATGGCCTTTGCAGATTCAGGTTCCCAGGTGGCTCACTACGCCTGAGTCTACAGTCATACAACCTAGAAGACAGGAAGAAATCCTGTGACACTGCAGCCTGTGAGACCCCATTAACTGTGCTGCATTTTCACCTTTTCATTCCATAGAAGGAGGATTTACGGTATCCAGGGAGAAACTATCCAGGAGTTTGACACAGATTATTTCCTAGCCTTATCTGCATCACATCCCTTAAGAGCATCTCACTCCTTAAGAGCATCTTACCTCCTCCAGCTTAAAAACCGCTCCAATGTATGGCTGGATGCGCCCTTGCTGGCAGTACTGAAGAGCCGAGGAAATGCTTCCAGAGAAGAGAGGAAAGTTCTGATCTTTGTATCGGCCCCAGATCACCCCCATGGCAGACACATTCTTCAGGAGCAAGAGGTTGGCTGGCACAGAAGCGATGGTTCCTCCAGCAAAACCCACCACCACAATCCTGCCCTCCCATGCCAGGCTAAGGAGAAAAAGGAGAAGGAAAAGAAATTATAAAAAGCAATGTATATTCATACCCATTAGAATGGCTACTATAAAAAAATTTTTTAATTGAAAAAACAGAAAATAACAAGTGTTGACAAGGATGTAGAGAAACTGATATCCTCATGTACTGTTGGTGGGATTGTAAAATGGTGCAACTGCTATGGAAAACAGTACGGAGGTTCCTCAAATTAAAATAGGACCACCATATGATCCAGGAATCCCACTTCTGGTCTATATCCAAAAGAATTGAAAGCAGGGCCTTGAAGAGGTATGTGCACACCCACGTTCACAGCAGTACTGTCTACAATAGCCAGGAGGTAGAAGCAACCCAAATGTCCATCAATGGATGGACGGATAAGCAAAATGTGTTAGACAGATATTTATACAATAGAATACTCTTCAGCCTTAAAAGGAAGAAAACCCCATTACATGTTACAACGTGGATGAAACTTAAGGACATTATGCTAAGCGAAACAAGCCAATTACAAAAAGACAAATACCGTGTGATTTTACTTATATGAGGTACCCAGAGTAGTCAGATTCACAGAAGCAGAAAGTAGGATGACGGTTACGAGGGGCTGGGGAAAAGGGGAAAAGAGGAGTTGCTGTTTAATGGGTACAGAATTTCAGATTTGCAGGACGGAAAAGTTAGAGATCTATTTCACAACAACATAAATATACTCAACACTACTGAGCTATATAATTAAAAATGGTTAATATAGCATATTTTATGTTATGTATTTTTCTACCACAATAAAAAGGTAGAATGAAATAAAAAGTAATGTACATGAATTCATAGAGACAGAAAGTAGAATAGATGTTACCAGGGTGGGGAGTTGGAGCAGAGAAAGGAACAGTTACTGTGTAACGGACAGAGTTTTTGGTTTTGGGGTTTTTTCTGCTTTTGCTCCCCAAGTCCCCCCAGTGCATAGTTGTATATTTTAGTTGTCGGTCCTTCTAGTTGTGGCATGTGGGATGCCGCCCCAGCATGGCCTGACGAGTAGTGCCATGTCCGAACCCAGGATTCGAACCAGCAAAACCCTGGGCCGCTGAAGCAGAGCGCAGGAACTTAACCACTCAGCCACGGGGCCAGCCCCTGGACAAAGTTTTTGTTGGGGATGGTGACACAATACTGTAAGTGTATTTAATGTCCCTGAATTGTACACTTACAAATGGTTAAATGATAAATATTAGGTCATGCATATTTTATCACAATTTAAAAAAAGAAAAGCAACAATTAAACTCCCAGCTGAGAATTCCACTTGACCTTACAAACTGGCAGAGGTGAACCATCCTGTACCACTTTGGATTCCTCAGTAGGAAAATATAAAAATAAGCCATAAGCAGGTCAGTAGGGAGCCAGAAGAACTAGCCAGTTTTTTAAGGGGACCCACTTTTAGAATCAAGGCTGTCTGTCTAACCACGGTCATGCATCACTTAACGACAGGGACACATTCTGAGAAATGCATCATTAGGCGATGTCGTTATTGTGTGAACATCCTAGAGTGTACTTACACAAACCTAGATGGTACAGCCTACTACACACCTAGGCTGTATGGTACTAATCTTAGGGGACCGCTGTTGTCTACACAGTCCATCATCGACCGAAATGTCCTTATGTGGCCCATGATCACGTCAACTACTTTGTGGAAGGGAACTGGGTGTAAACAAATATCATTCCACATGCTCTCCTTCAAGACAACTCAGTTTGAAGATTCGGAACTTAGGAAGCAGGAATAAGAAGACAGGTAGTTTAAGGAGGCATCATTTGCTCTACACAAAGACTTAACTTTAGTCATGTGCTTCTCTAGAGAATTGTGAATAATCTACAAAAATTCACACAAATTTTCTGCAGGCCATTATGAGAAGTACCATACAGTGCACATGAAGCAATGAGTTCCAAAAATAAATTCTGTAAGCATCTTAGATATAAAATATGCGTATGTTTATTTGGTTTTTGATTTTTGCTTTTCTTCTTCAGAAGGCAAACGAGAAGCTGTTGTCAAAACACTATTATCCAGAAGGCAAGAGAAGGGTGAGCATTATTAGCAGCAATCTGTGCTGGCTCTCCATTTAATCAACACGCTCCTTCCTTCACTTCTTCTCCAGCACAGTACCGAGCACAGCAAGGTGAGGCTCAGGGGCTACAGAACCAACTGGGCCCCTTCTGTGGGTAAGCTGCTCTCTCTGCTTCTGTTTCTTCTACTTCAAACTGAGATAAACCACAAAACTGTGCTTGCCAGGATGACACGAGAAATGAAACCAATATTATCAGAGCACTCCAGAGTCCCTGGTCGAAAACAGAATGAGAACTGGTGTGGATACAGCAGTCGTACTAAATCTTCAGTGATATTTTTTTTAATAAAACAAATTGAAGAGACACCTACACTGCTGGCTGCTTCAGAAACCAGCAAGATCAAGAGTCTGTACCTTAGTGTATGGTGAACTAGGGAAGTGCCACCCCAGTAATTCTCACATCTGAACGATGACCTTCCCGAGAATTACCCACACCATGTATATAAATTAGTTAGTGGGGGCCGGCATAGCTGAATTTAACACATGCATAATTTCTAAAGCATTTGATATTGCCAACTAGAGAGTCTGCAGTCATTTTTTGGATATTTTCCAGTTGGATATTTTGTTTTTGCTATATTTAAGCATTTCCTGATTTTCCCTCTGCTTCTATTCCTTTCACCCACCCACTCAGCTGTTCTCGTTGATGCTGATGCCTACAGGAAAAGTGAGCAGCAAAGACGAAAGAGAAGCAAGCCCAGAAGGAAGACAGAGGCCTGAAAAGGTTTCAACGGAGCCACAGGTCCAGCCCACTATGGAAAGCCCACTTCATGCACCTGTGGAGAGCCTCCAGGAAGACATCTCCTCCCACGGTGTCAATGACCACATTCACCCCACCACTGCCCACCAGCTTCTTCACTGCCTCCTTCAGGCTGCCCTGACTGTAGTTCACGCTGGACTGTGCACCCCTCTGCATCGCCAGCTTGCACTTCTCGTCACTTCCGGCTGCAGCTATTACCTGCATAAAGAACACAAAGCTTCTGATGGTCCAGAATATATACCAAGAGGGGCTCACCCCACCCACTCAGACTCCAACCAAAGGGTACTAATCAAGGAAACCAATGTGACCTTGATGTCCTAGCATCAACAATCCAACATATCAGGCCCAACACAATCCATCCATCACACTGGCCCCTTCATGCCCCACTAGCCAGGGGTTCTACATTTCCAGGAATCCTGGAACCCCAATGGGTCTAACTAGGAGATGGTTCAGGAGACACTCAGAAAGTCTTCTCCAAATGCAAATTAAAGCCACCATTTAATGAGCATGTACTATGAGTCAAATAGTAAGGATACAAGCTAAATACGAAGCTTAGAGTCAAGAAAGCAAGATACAGCAGTGTGATGGGGGAAGTACAGAGGGTTCCAGAAGTGCAAACAAGAGGTATCCAACCTAGATCTGGAAGATCAGGGAAAGCTTCCCAGAGGGTAAAATATGATTCAGTGGAAAGATCTTGAAGTCAGACGGACCTGAGTTCAAATCCTGGCTCTGCTACTAACTAGCTGTGTTACCTAAGGCAAATTACTTAGTAAGAACTAATATTTACATAATGCTTACTACGTGCCAGGCACTATTCTAAATGCTTTATGTACATTAATAACTCATTTAAGCTCAATAGCCCAATGATAGACACTATTATCTCCAATTTAGAGATGAAGAAATTGAGGCAAATGAAGTTAAGTACCTTGCCCAAGGTCACACAGCTAACGGGAAGCAGAAGCGGGATCCAAATCCCGGCAATCTGCGTCCAGAGTTCACGCTTTTAACCTCTATCCTGCCTGCCAATTTCTCTTAAGCTTCAGTTACCTCATCCATAAAATACAATTTATTTTAAAAATTAAATGGAATACTGTATATAACGCACTTGGAAAACGAAGTATTAGATAAATTGAATCTACTATTGCACATACGCAATCATTTATTCTATTTAAACCTCAGAAGAACGTTATGGGGGAGGTCTAATTACTCCCATTTTATAGATGGAGACACAGGCCCAGAGAGGTTAAGTAATTAAGCCAGGATCATCTAAGCAGTAGGTGGCAGAACAACTATTCAGACTCACTGCTGCCTGACTCCAAAGCCCATGCTTTTGCAAGCCCTCACCCCAGGAGAAAACCACGCTCAAGGCCTGGCATAGATGGCTGTGGGCCATACTGTGAGGTGGCCTGGGGTTTGGAAGTCTCCAGAAAAGTTTCAAATACTCAAGCATTCCTAGAGGGACCTTATCACTGGGCAGCACCCACCAGCCCAAGCACTTTGGCCCCAAGGTGACATTCAGAACTTGCATTCAGGCATGCAAGAACATCAGGGCCCTTAAAATACTACAAACTCACTCAGGACTATTTGAAACTGAAGCGACCCTCAAACGCTCCCCAGTGAAACCCTCAAACAGCTGCAGTTCACCGCCGGCTATCAGCACACAGTGCCTCGGAGGGCGGACACAGGCTAGGGCCCGGCCTCTGAGTCCAATCCAGGATTCTCACTAGGTCCCAGCCAGGCCTGCCAGGAATCACTGTCTCTCTTGATGCCTCACTTTCTTTATCTGTGAAATAGGGATAACAAACACTTACATTACCCAACTCCTAGGGGTTTTGAGAGGATCAAGGGTAAGATAATAGCTGTAGAGGCACTTTGAATGCAATTAGAAACACTGTGAATGGAAGGTGTTATCAAAATGACCTGTTCCAAGCAGGTGGCATGACAACATCATTTTCTTTTTTTGTTTTTTTGGTATTGTTTTTTTTTTTTTTTTGAGGAAGATTAGCCCTGAGCTAACATCTGCTGCCAATCCTCCTCTTTTCACTGAGGAAGACTGGCCCTGAGCTAACATCCGTGCTCATCTTCCCTACTTTATGTGTGGGACGCCTGCCACAGCATGGCTTGACAAGTGGTGCATATGTCCACACCTGGGATCCGAACCGGGGAACCCTGGGCCACCGAAGTGGAACGTGTGAACTTAACCACTGCGTCACCAGCCTGGCCTCTATTTTTGTTTGTCTGTTTGCTCGCTCTTGCTGAAAACTATTATTGATGCTAAAGAAAATACAGCTTGCATTCATTTTAATATCTGGATTGAAATGAACTTTTAACTCTACTTCCTCTACCTATTTAAAACAAATGTACAATTTTATTTTCCTAGAAATGTTAAATAATCAATGGTTCTAGACAATGAGACGAATTTTGGTTCCCCTCCTACAAGAGGTGCTAAAAGCCCTTGCTTTTGACATGAGATGTGTTAACACTCCGTGAGGAGCCTCCTGGTATCTAAGATTGCTTTCAGAACTCACATGTCCTTCCCAAAAGGAACTGAATGTGAGAAAGGAGAGATGCCACCTGAAGAAACTGCAGACCAATCCAATTATCTCCAAACCTGGATATCTTGGTGCCTTCTGGATATCCTCCCAATTGCATGCTCCACAGGAACCTCAGACTCAACATGTCCAAAATGGAACTTATCATTTCCTCCTGTGTTCTCAACCGCAATAAATGGCAAATCCACAGGTTAACCTAGTTTGCTCCTTCCCACTCAATGTCTAATAATAACAGGATTCCTTTTTAAGAGATTCTTACCGATGTGCCATTCCCTCTAACAGGCGCACTGCACGTGTAATTTCAATATTCCCACAACAACCCTACTAGGAAAGCAGTATTTTACCACTGAGGAAACTGAAGTGATTAAGCTAGAGGAGAGCTGGAATTTGAGCCTAGCTCAGGCTAACTTCAAAGTCTTTTCTCCTTCAACTATATTAGGATGCTCACCAGTCACCAAATGCTCTATTTTCTTCCACTTTAGTATCTCTTAATTCATCGCCTCCACTGCCTTGTTCAAGTACCATCACCTCTGGCTTGGACTTCTCTGAGAGTCTCCCTACTGCCTCCAGACTACCCTGGCCTTGCCCCTACCCCTCATCCCCACTGCTACCAAAGAGAACTTTGCAAAATGCAAAGATGATCTTGTCACTTCCCTACTTAAAATCCTCGGTAGCTCGAGAGCTTCCGATAAATGTTCAAATTCTTCAGTCCTCAAGATCATATCTCTGCCCACCTCTCTAGAGTCATCTTCCACCATCCCCCAGAGATCCTTCGCTCCACATAGGCTGCCTGCAATTCCCTGAACGCATTATGTTAGCTCCCACATCTCTGTCTTCTAATATGTCCTCCCACCATGAAAATGGCCTTCACTTCCCTTCTTCCTCTATTCAACTGCTACCAGTCCTTCAAAAGTCAGCTTAAATGTCCACCTTCTCTAAGAAATCCTCCGTCTCTGAACCCCACAGCCTCACAGAGATGCCCCTGGAGAGACTTGGGTCTTTCTTTCATGTGTTTATTCATTCACTCAAGAAATAGACATGGAGTGCCCACTATGGTCTAGGCACCATGCCAGGTGCTCAGACTACAATAATGAACCAAACAGACACTGTCCCTGCCTTCATGGGGATTGCAGTCCAGCAGGAGGAAGACATTCATCCAATAATGACACAAGTAAAGGACTCACCACACTCTGAGGTGAGCACTATGAAAGAGAAATGTAGGATGCTACGAGACCACACACAAATAGTGGGAGGGTGGGGGATTAACAGCTCCTGAGGGACCAAAAAATACTTCCCTGGAAAAGTGACATGTGAGTTTAAATTTGAAGGGCAGGGCATTACAGGTAGAAGGAACAGAATCTGCAGAGGCTGTGAAGCAAGTCGGAGCTTGCCAAATTCTAGTCACCAGAAGGATGAGTGACTTACTTCTGGGTCCCCTCAGGAGTCTGCAAGCAAATCGATGGCAAGAACCTACTCTAGATTACTCAAGATACCGAGTGCCTTGCACATGATTTTTAATAAATGAATGAATGGATTCCATGTTTGAAAACTGGAGGTATGATTTTTTTAAATGGAGAATCTCACATGCAAATACCTTGGCCTGAAGAACATTTGTTGCCACATCTATCACAGCAAGGCCTGTGGCTCCAGCTGCTGCTGTCACTAAAACCGTTTCCCTGTGCCAGAGAAAGACGAACGTTACTCCAGAAACCAAAAATCATCCAGCAATATGATTTCGTGAATATTTTGAAACTAGGACATTTTAAGGCAAGAAGAGAAATTAGTGGCAGCTCATTCAACGCTTCATGGACAGCCGTTCTCCAGCCTTTAGGTCTGGGTTAGGTTGGCGACTGCTGGACCACTGCTAATCTGATCCAGTTTTGAAGATGTCCCAGGAAAAAGATCCCTTAATCTCTCTAGGTAGCCTCTTCCTCACGCCAGTGGCAACCTTCCTTTGAGCTACCTCTCTGATTTCTGCTTCAGAAATTCTGTCCTAAAATCATTCTCATACTAAACGCTGCCAAATTTTAGAAGGTGATTTTCATGTCCTGGCCACTGCTCCACTAACCCCACTCCTCTGGAACAATTCTGAGGCTCTCTGAAAAGAGCAGAAGGCACATGCTCCAGGTAAAGCGGGAAGCTTCAGCACCGCTGAGTTTTAAATACCCGGATTAGGCCCACCCAACCCAGCCTCACAGAAGCAAATACCACTGGGCTCCATTAAAATCAGAGTGAAGACAGTTTAAATAAACCAACTCTCTAAACTTTAAGGTTTTCTAGGAGGTGACCTCCAGAGCAGTCAGGTTTGAGACAGAGATTTCTCCAGATTCATACTGGCCAAGTTCACAGTCTACTGTGCCCTCTCAGACAAAAGGACATCTCCACCATCACCAGACCCCAACTGCAGGTCACCACCTTCCTTTGGCCTTTCCTCAGACAGGCTGAACGTGAGCTAAAGGCCAGGGAAGGGAAGGGAAAGGACAAGGCCTTGGTGGGCACTTCTGATATCACAGAAGGGTCCCATCTACCCCTCTGTTGTCTACACAGTCCTCACCCAGGCTGGGTACAGGCCCGACGCTCCAGGGCCAAAATAGCAGTGCCATAAGATGCAGGCAAGGCAGCAGCTTCTCGGAGGGGGATGCTTTCTGGAATCTGCCACAGTCTCTATAAAAAGAGATAACAGTGACTTAGGAATTAAGTCCATGTACCTGTTCATAAAGGCTGCTGTACATCTTATGATTTGATTGATTTGCAAAAGGAAACACATCAGGAACCAAGCCCAGTGGAAGTCAAGACCAAGCAAGTTGTGACAGAGTTCAAGACTGTTGCATCAGTCTTCAAAAATCCTAAGGCTGGCATCTGACTCAGGAAGGCACCAACTTACAGAGAACAGAACACAGACCACTATACTGTAATGGGAGAACTGAATGGTGCGTAAATGATACCTCAATAAGGCTGTGGGGGAAAAAAATACGTACTGCTCGCCACTAGGGGGCACCATGCACACCCTGCACAACCATACAGGGCCACCCAGGCGGGCTCCATTCCCGGGGCTCTCTCTCAGAAGCTTCATGTCAGGGAGAAACCCATTACATCCAGCTCAATGCCCCAAACCAGTTTTCCACCAAAATTATCTAACTAGGGTCCAACTGGACAACCAGCCAGTTGCTCCAGGACTCAGAAAACACAATGCCCTGCTTCATTAAACCACTCCAGACAAAGCTCTGTGCAAGGGTTCTCACACCAATATAGAAAAGGGGTTTAGCATTTGAAAGAAAGAAGTGCTTGGCTGGGAAACAAGATATGACCAAAGGAATACAAAGAAAAAAGGGAGAGAGAAGAATGAGGAATAAAGGATAGGAGGAAATTAAAGAAAAGGAAGAAGGAAAAAAAGTCTCCAAGCAGGGATACCTTCTGGTCAATGACGCATTCTTCAGCCATCCCATTCAAGCCACTCACGCCAATGACTCGATCTCCCTGAAAGGAAAATGCCACTAAGGGTATGTTGAAACGCACGACCTTGCCATTTACCTTTTCCCGAATTAATCAAAAAAAGGAAGAAAACCTTTCTTTCTGACCCCATAAGACACAAGTTTGCCTTAATTACCTATTGAGTTAATGTTTAGTAAATAATTCAGCCTTTCCTCAACTCCCTACCCCCTCCCTGCCCACCACCACCAGGCTGCCAAGTCAATCTGAGCACATTGTGGACAGTGATAGGATAGAGCAAGGAAGGAAAAGGTTGAGATGAATTAGAATCCAGTGTTAATTTCTTTCATAAGAAGCTGCAACTTAAGAATTTTCTATCCCAGTAACTAAAGACCAAGGTGCTGCCTTCTATTAGTAACAAAAAGTTTAACAAAGCCAAGAGCTTCTACTGGCTTCCTTCTCCCAATTCAAAATTAGGTTCTTCCCCCTCCATCTCAGTTTCCCTTTGGTGTCTGCTGGCAAAGGCCAGGAGAAGCAAGACCCTTAGGCTAAAAACGAGGTTTGCACATTTCTCATAGCTACACACAAGTCAATTGCCTAGATTTCAACTAATTTACCTGTTTCACTGTGCTGACATCTGTGCCTGTCTCCAATACTGTCCCAGAAAACTCCATTCCTAAAACAAATTGTGTCAAGATTAGGTTATCTGTAAAGCCCAGTACCATGGAGATGAGAAAGCCCCGATCAACAGGCTATCCTACCGGCTTTCTGGAGCGGAAAGGGTTTAAGTGTTCCCCCACCCAGGGAAGAGGGGTAAGAGTGTTGTACCCAAAGCACAGGAAAGTGAACGGAAGACTTCATGATCACAACCCGAAAAGCTATAGCAGTCCCATTCTTACCATGACACAAATGAAAGTTTCAAGAATGGGCAAAAGCACAGAGAATCTCAGATACACAAGTACTTTTGACCCTCAGCACTGGGACCTTGGGCTCCTACAGCACCCCACTTACAAAGTTCGTCACATCATATTTCTGTTTCCATGCCTCCTCTTCTGGACTAGGAGGCCCTCAAGGACCTGAACTATATTTATTCATACAGTACTTGGCTCAATCAGATGAAGTGGTGTTGTCTGCCCTTTCCTCTTCCACCTCTGAAATTCCTGAATTTAACGATCATGGTTTTCCCACTTGAGCTGCCAGAGGAATAACTCAATTGAGTATGACATCTTCCCCCGATCCAGCATTTCAGCAAATACAGAGGGAAATGGTTCCAACGTTGAGACACAACCAAACACCCCAAGGCCAAAACACAGCAACTATTTTGCAATCACTACATCCTTAACAGTATATATCTGTATAAAATATACATGTTCTGTACACATGCTAAGCTGTACTTCTATCTCTTTAAATAAATTTCAACAACAAAAATCAGTCCTTTGTCCACATATTCAGGATCTAAACATAATCAGATTGGGCAAAATGAAAATCAGACAGTGGGCTGCTAAAAAATGTATGAGTTCTTTTTCTTCTTTCTGATTGTTTGATATCAGGTTTCTTTGGGAATGTGATTGTGCGGACTGAGAGTTTTAGCTACAAACAGATGTTTACGATCCTTCAGTGAAAAAACAAACTTGAGGCACTGTTGAAAAATGAAAGTGAATGACTAGGGCAAATGATGATTCTCATCAGAATCTTGGTGAACATTATGATATGTAAAAATTCATTTGTTCATTTCTTCATTTTTAAAGTATTTATTGAGCATCTCCTATGAACCAGGTACAATGCTAAGATGGGGGTCTAAGTCGGGGCAAAACAGTCATAGAAACTTCCAGGACTCACAATCTAGTGCTTCTAAGTAGTGGTGAGGCTGACATATCTGAGATATCACTGACAGCAGGCAGTCACCGCCAGGGCAGTGCCTGAGACGGTGCACACAGTTCTGAAAACTCACTGTATCTTCTTTTTTTTTTTTTTTCCTTTTTCTCCCCAAAGCCCCCCAGTACATAGTTGTATATTCTTCGTTGTGGGTCCTTCTAGTTGTGGCATGTGGGACGCTGCCTCAGCGTGGTTTGATGAGCAGTGCCATGTCCGCGCCCAGGATTCGAACCAACAAAACACTGGTTCGCCTGCAGTGGAGTACGCGAACTTAACCACTCGGCCATGGGGCCAGCCCCTCACTGTATCTTCTTTTCCTGAAACAGTCACTTGGCCCCTTCAGACTCACCAGGTGTGAAGGGAAGATGGGGCCTTTCCTGATACTGACCACGGCAGACTAAAATATCAGCAAAATTAACTCCACAGAAATGGACATCAACTCTGACCTGCAAAGGAAATAGAACCAGAAAGCAGAGCAGTACACAGCCATGGAGGCAAAGTTCATTCAATTATAACAAAATATTTACTGAATGCCTACAATACACCAGGTATTGAACTAAATGCCCGTGTACAATCATGAGGCAAAATGGACAAGGTTCTTGCCTTCCCAAAGCTAGAAGTATGGTAGAGAAGACAGACATTAGCCAAGTAATTATGATGAGTTATACATTAAATTACAACTCCTGCACAAAATGGCAAAGATAGAAACATATGGTGCTCTGAAAGCACCTAATGGGGAGATCTGAACTTTGGGGGAAGTCAGGAAAACATCCCTGAGAAAGTAACACTTCAACTGAGAACAACTAAGAGTTAACTATTCAAAACAGGAGTGGGAAAGCCTGGCACGGCCAAAAACAATGGTATATACAAAGGCCCTGTGGGGGGAACAAAGAAAAACCAGTGAGCCTAGAGCACAAACAGCAGAAAGAGATGGGACTAGAGAACAGGGACCACACCAACCAAGGGTTTGTAGGCTTTGTCGAGGATCTTAGTCTTCATAGTAGGAATCATGGGAAGCCACGACAGGATTTTAAGCAGAAGGGTAACATGATCAGCTGTTCTGGGAATCAGGAAGTCATCCTGGAGGCCAGTTCTAGATCCTCAGCTTCTGTGTTTCATGACAGTGTAGAGCTGAGGCAGGCCTGCAGCAGTGCAGCCAGCAGTTTCTTTAGACCTTATAAGCCAGTGCTTCTCAAAGTATGGTCCCCAGACCTCCAGCTTTAAAGTCCCCGGAGAACTTGGTAGAAATTCAAATTCTCAGACCCCAGCTCAATCTACTGAATCAGAAACTCTGGGGACAAAGCTCAGCAGTCTGTTTTAACAAGCCCCAGGTGATTCAGATACAGGCTGAAGTGAGAGGACTACTGCCGTAGACCAACCCATCTCAGGGGGCTTGGAATCCCAGGAGGAAATGAAGGCTGAGAGAGAGAGTTGACGACATTCATTTATTTGTTTGTTTACATTTCAATTTAATACAGAAGTGGCCATGTTGGTGTGAAGACCTTTTTATGGACAAAATGCATTCCTTCAACAATGTTTTAAGCATCTGCCATGTGCCAGGCGCCTTTCCAGACTATGAGGATTTAATGGTGAGTAGATTCGCACAGACCCAGCTCTCACGAGCTAATTCCTTACAAGGCAGTGTCTGGGCAAATAACAGAACAAAGGAACTCAGCCTTCAGCCTGCGCATATTGTGTGCATGACACATTAGTTGTTGCCGTGTACGGCATGCATACATCCCCAAGCCACTCCACCTTGACTCAAGGATGATTCAAAGATGAATGTCTTTCAGTCCGAGAATCCCAGGAAGCACACTGGCTGCCATCATGTACTCAACCAAATAATCCACTTAGCCCCTGGGTCTGTGTTAGTGACACTTGAGGGCTGCGGCCACATTTCTCCCTCTCACCAGTGGTCCCCAACACTGAGGCTCCCTGCCTGCTTCACCTCATCAGAGGTTCTCAATCTTCACACCAGGGTGATCAACAGGCAAGGCCAAAGTCACTTCTACATTTCAGTGGAAACGCCCACAACCCTAAACTAAGTTCACCCCAGACACTGCAGCACCCCAGAGGAGGGCACAAGGCACGTATTCACGTAGAAATACGGGGCATTGTGGGGCTGGCTCGGGGAAGCTGGAATGGTGGGTAATTAGATGCTGACACTAAAGAGGAAGCTAAAGATGGGGTCCATTTATCCGTGTTAAATCAATAACTTGCAAGTGATTACGCAAAGTAGGGTGCAAATCCGAATTCTCTGTTTCTAAGGCAACAGCTCTGGGGCCATCAGAAAAGGCCACATTTGTGTTTGGGGGAGCAATCTTTCTCTAGCGCTTTTGGCCTTTTTGTGAACCCTGAAAGGGCCCTTCCAGCCCAGGACGAAGTTGGGCTCCAGTCTCCGCCCTAGGGAAGCCCTTGGAACCTTGATTCAGGACGGGAGCCTGCTCTGTGTGTGTGTGGTGACCGAGGGAAGAGTGAAAGGGGTATCAAGGGGTCCCGGGGATAGGCCGGTCACCCTACCTCGTGAGGTCGGACGGGGCGGGGGGTGACCTCCTCAATGGCCAGGGGCCGCTTCAACTCGGTGCAAAGCGCGGCGCGGTAGTGTCGGCCGCAGCCCGGCCCGGCGCTCCTGCAACGCGGCACAAGAGCCGGATCACTCGGGGCGACCCCCGGGGAGGCCTTTTGGGGCCCAGGGAGGTGTGGGGGTCGCACCTGCGGAGCCACGCCCGAGAGAAGCCCCGTCCCCAAACCACCGCCGCCATGGCCCCACGCTCGGCGTCGCAGCAGGCAGCGGTCCGAGCGCGGCAGGAAGAGCGCACCCCCGGCCCCGCCCCGGCAGAGCCCAGGGAGCGGAAGAGCGTCCGCCCGGCGGCCCGGGACGCCACCCGCCCCGCCCCGTGTCGGGACCGCGCGGCGGGCCAGCTCCCCGCAGGGCGCCGCGCCTCGCCGGGAGCCCGAGCCCAGTCGTCCCCCAGGCCTCCCCGCAGCTGGAGCCCGCTCGGGCGGGCGGACGGACGAGTGGAAGGAAATCGACTACCAGATTAACTTTTGGGGATTTCTGTAGCAAATTTGGGAGACTTTTAAAACCACATTCGGAAACATTTAAATAGCGGTTCTCTTTTCTCTGCACGTGTGAAATGCTAAATGCTTAGGTAAAGGCTTTAATGTCTGCATTCAACACGTTACTAGAGTTCAAGTCTTGTTGCTGATTTTTTCACACTTACGGGACCATTTACACTAAAACTACACGGTTACTAGTAATCCAGTGTTGAATGACCCTACACAAATCCAAAGAATACTTCCAATTAAGATCTGGCCAAACCCTTGTAGTTTTCATATTCCCAATGCCTGTATTACATCGGGCACGTAGTAGATGCTTGATAATTGAGTCGATGACCACATAATTCCTAGGTGAACAGGTATGCTCTAGAAAAACTGGAAACATAACAGTATAATCTGTGGAAATATCCTAAAACTGGGTAGATCTCTGTTGCAATAGTAACCAAATATTTATATACTAGCAATATAAGAGGGGCACATGTTAGCCTGAGAAGAATGTTTCATTTGACGGGCAGCTTTTAAAGACAGCATGATGTCAAAGAGTAGAGTGTCTCAGGTTGAAGCCCATCTCTACCACCTATTTGTGTGGCTTTGACGTTGACACCTGATGGCTGAGGGCCTCCGTGTTCTCCTCCATAAAGTGAAAGCGTTGGGCAGGATAATTCCCAAGTTTCTAAACTCTGTTTCTATTTTTTGGCAGAAACCAATATTCCAAGATAGCAAATGACCTGGAAGGAATGATTGGGAATGGAATAAAGGAAAAACAGAGAGCAAAAATGAAGTAGAAATTTCTGAGATTGTGACCTAAAGGCTTTGGTGGGAAAGGAATCCAAGAACAAAGTCCCCACCACAGGTATGTAGCAGAGGCCACAGTTATCTTAAAAGCACTCATCCAGAATTTGGAAAGTCATTTTTGCCCCAGCCCCCTCAGGAGGAAGCTCAGACATAAGAGGAACAAGGCCTGAAAGGTGAGAAGACGAAAAAATAATTATTTCCAATGAGACACTTTGTAAACTCTTAGTCATTAGGCACATAAATTCAAATGAGGAATAATGGAGAAATACTAACATTATCATCACCAAAATGGACATTCTGGTTGCCAAATAACAGTGAGCAACAAGAAATCTCAAGTTTATGAAGCATGAAACCAGGATTGATTCATCTCAGGATGAAATGAGTTGTTACATATGGAAAATGTTTTGTAAAGTATTAGGTATTTACACAAGATATAAAGCAAGCAATTTTTAATTGAGCCCCTTGAAAGCAGCAACCATTTCTTAATCTCCTTTACATTTACAGTACTTTGCACAATGCAACACTTTTAGGCAATTAATACGTGCTTATCTAATGAATTGTTGAATAAGCACTTAGTTAGCTAGTATCAATTTTCCAGATAATTGGAAGTATCTTTAAGCATCAAGTCTTTTATTTTTTATTAAGTACTTTTATGGAAATTTTTTTCTATTGTGGTTTTCATAACATCCTTGTCATTCTCAGGGAATATGAAAATCAGTGAGTTTGAAGAAATCTATCAATACCACGTTCTACATTCATAACAGTATCTGAAGAAAATAGTAAAAGTCCCTTTAAGAAGAATCTTGGAGAGAGATGAAAGTGTCTTAGGTAATTGAGGTGATTTTAAGCACTTATATACAAGATAACATTCACATTTCCAAAGAGCTTCAAAGAAAGTGCCAAGGCATTTAATTGTAGTTGCTATAGTAGCAAAAGAAATATTTAGCCTGTTCATCAAAGTGCTGCCACCACACCATACTGCCTACTTTTGATTATCATTTCTGGTTATTTTGTTTTGTTTGGGGGTAAAGTGGAGAAGTGCATGAGAAGGATAAAATTTGAGTCCTGGGGGAGAATAAGACCAAGCCGCTGAATCTGAACTGATTGGCCCTCTGGGAAGAAAGAGAAAGAATCAGTAACTGCCCTGCAAACCAGTGTGAGGGCTCCTTAGCAAGTGAAAGAGTAACAGATGACTCTTCCTTCTGGTACGACTCACATGGAGAGATAATATTTAACATCCAGAAGCTCCTGGAGGGCTGAGGGTGAAGAAGCAAATCTGAGCTGAATACACAAACAGCTATGTTTTCACAGAATAGTAGACAGACAAGATATAAACAATATAAGCACCATGGAGGACTACGCTGAAAGTGTAAAAGTATCCCCGGCTGTTAAAATGCCTTATCCAATGTTTGTCAGCTCCCTGAGAGCAGAGACTGTGTCTCAGTGGCCCGGGTGTGGTTCACCACCATGTCTGGCATGCAGCAGGTGCTCAGTGTGTTAGGAAGGTAGGAAGCAATGGGGCTCTGCAAGCTGTGGGAGAGAGCTACTAGCACAACATTACTAGCCAAAGCCACATCCAAAAAATGTTGAGAGGTCTTGCACCCAATTCCCTAAGTATACAGCTGCTGGGCAGAATCTGATGTTTTTTCTGACTCGTTCAGTATTGCCATTATAGATGTGTTATTATCTTCTGCCATGATGATGTGCTCCAAGATTCCTGAGGTGTATATAGTTTGCCTTTTCATTGAATTCCCCCGGAATTCTGTTTCTGATTGTTGCAGTTGGGGTTAACTGTTACCAACCTCAGAGGTGAGCTTTGGCCGTTGGTGTGTGTAGTACACATTGGCCTTCTATTGTATTCCAAGGCTGTGTGAGGTTTGCTGCAGAACTTCTTTGCTCCAGTGCTCATGGATTCATAGAATTTCAGAGCTGGGATCGATCTCCAAGAGAATTTAATCAAACTGGGTCATTTACAAGTGAGAAAGCAGAGGCTCAGAGAGACAGTGGCCCAAGCTCACACTGCAGGTTAGTGGCAGTAGTAGCATTAGGATCTGCTTTTCCCGGTTTCTTGTTCGCTTCTCTTTCTACCAAGTTCTTTGGATTTCACTCAACGGTATACACAATGATAACAACATTTCATAATTTCGTAGCACTTCATAGGTTTGAAATCACTGTCACTCAAACAGCTTCATTCTGCCAATGATGAGAGTAATAATAATCATTACAACCAGCACTTAGGGCCAGCTCCTATCGCCTAGGGATTGTGTTCGGCTCACTCTACTTTGGTGGCCGGGATTTGGTTCCCAGGCACAGACCTACATAGCTCCGTTAGTGGCCATGCTGTGCTGGCGGCACAAGTACTAAAAAATAGAGTAAGATTGTCATGGATGTTAGCTCAGGGTGAATCTTCCTCAGCAAAAAAGAAAACAAAACAAAAAAACAGCACTTACTGGTAACATAACAAACCAGCCACTAAGTGCTTTTGCATTATTCCATTTGTCCTCACAATAGTCCTATTACCAGGATACTATTTTTTCACTCTTTTATAGATCAGGAATGTAGGCTTACGGAGGTTAAGTAACTTGCCTAAGGCCACACAGCTAGGAAATGGACCAGTTTAGAAGCCTCCTAATTGCCTGATGCCAGAGGCCCGACAATGGTATTGGGCTGCCCACTGTGCCTTCGCTCACAAATGCCCTCCGGAGCAGACAAAGAAGGCATTGTACCATAGATTTTAAAGCCATGCTTTGCTTCTAGTTATAAGTTTAATTTTATAGGAATTTTACAGTAGTTCAAGCCTAGAAAATAGATGGCTTTCCTGAAGGAGAGTCTATAGAGAAAGCAGCCTGCAAGGATGCCTGCAGTCGAAAGACAAGAGCAGGAAGAGAAGCTGACACATAATTAGGAGTTACTGCCCTATTCCATATGGCCACAGGCTTGAAAATGTATTGATTTCATTTAAATTTAAAGTACAGTGTGTAAGATTAAAACTGTGATTATGTAGAGCAGTTTTCACACACACACATGATTTTCATGAAACAATGCGCTGTGTTGCCTAGTTACCAGTCATCACTTAAGCAGGTACCTGCAGGAGTTGGGCTAAATTCCTGGCACCCAGATGGAATAATTTGGAAGCAGTGGTGACCTAGGCAATGGCTGCCATGGCCCCTGAAACTAACAGTCAGTGTTTGATGCAAGGATCTATTTTCCTCCTTAGACCATCATTATGGAAACAGTTTACAAGTTCCCGAGCATTCTGGTAACTTTGTGAAGCGTTTCCAACCCCTACTTCCCCCAGAGAGAACAAATTCTTCTCTTCCATATGTTCCCCCAAAGAACTTTGTGTAAACCTGTATTAGCTCGCTAATCTCATTGTTCAAATGGTATTTTTCTATTTATGTATCCCAGCCGCTAAGCTGTGAACATTGTGGATGGTTCTGATGATAACATAGTGAAGTGAAAAGAATTTGGGGCTTGGAATCAGATGTACCTATGTTTGATTCCCGGCTTAACCACTTACCCATTGTGACCTTGGGGAAGTTATTTAACCTCTCTGAGCCTCTATTCCCTCATCTGGAAAACAAGCATAATAATACCCACCTCAGGTGGTAGTTGTGAGAATTAAACAAGGAAAGTGAGTACATGGCAGCACTCAATAAAGGACAGCTCTTACTAGGAAGACAGTCCCTGCCCTTGAACCTCTCACCATCTTGAGGAAAGAGGCACACATAAATGGGCATCTAAAATGCCTGTGATATGTCCTGACGGAGGGCTGCAGAGGGGGCTGTGAGAGCACAGAGAAGGTCAACGTACCCCATCTGGAGAGCATCGTTTCAAGAAAGCCTCCCTGAGGAAGAATGAGGAAGAATTAGCCAGACAGAGGGTACAGCTAAGTATATCCCAGGCAAAGGAGTGCATGAGTGAGAATGTGGCATGTTCAAATTATTCTAAGTGGTCAGTTACGACTGAGGTAGTGGTTTGAGCCAGAGAAAGATGAGGGATGTGTAGCCGCCCCTGACACAGGAAGGGTTAATAATCACTGGAAAAGGCTTTCCAGCAAACTGTGACCCGGAGGTGAGAAGGCCGGTTAGCCAATGACGGGTAAGACCTCCAGGTGGCAGGCAACCTAAGCCAGGCGGCGGCCGCCCAGGGGCACAGATGGAGAAACGATATCAATATTGGGAGCAGGAGAGACCGTTGCCTAAGAGACCTTGCCTGCTCCGAGATAAAAATATAGGAGCACAGCAATAACATGATAATATCAAAACAGAGGCCAAGGGAGGGCTCCTTGAGAAATCACTAAGAATTCTTGGCATTCGCTAATTATTTCATCGAGAACACCTGTGTATGTCTAACAGATGTAAGCTATGTATATATTGAAACGCTGGTTACAATAAACTCAGAGTGGCCATCAGCCCTCTCCGCATCTATCCTGATGTGTACACTGGATTGCGACACCGACAGGATGTGGCTGGAGAAGCAGGTGGTTGTGCAGAAAGAGCAAAGACTTTGGAACCAGGCAGTGAGGAATTCCAGCTTCACCACTTTCCAGCCGTATATTCTCAACCACGTGACTTCTTTCTGAGTCTCAGTTTCCCCATTTGTAAAATGATTATAAGTACACACACCAATGTATGTAAAGTGCCTGGCACAGAATGTACATTTTTTAAAAACATAGCAAGTATTATTTATCTCAGTTTATCTAGATGAGCTTGGTGGTATACACTCATTTTTTACTGAATCAATGGAAGGGCAAATTCATTTGCTTAACACATATTTATTAGACACAATTCAAGTGCCAGACACTGTCCTGGTCACTGGGGATACAGCAGTGAACAAAACAGACAAAAATCTCTGCCCTACTGGGACTCTCAGTTCATGGATTAAGATGGAAAAGGGGGCCACTGGTGTCTGTAAGGGGACAGTCTACTTCACAGCCCATGTGGCCCCAAGGTTATCTGATGAAAAGCTAATAAACTGAACAAGCAAGGTTCCAAGAGGTCTGCTTGTGAGTTCCATCTCCTCACAACAATGAGGAGGCTCTTGTCCCTTCCCTTAATCGCCTCTCACTTATCAACCCCCAGCTTCCTGTTGTGATCCACGGGAACCGGTGAGTTGTGTTGTTTGGCAGGAAGAAATGTCAAGGAGGGCTCAGTTCATTCTTGGGCTCCAAGTCTGAAGTGATGGCAGGAGGAAATAGGAAAGCAGCGCACACAAAAAGGCTATGGAGAGGGAGATTTGCCTATCTCAGCAGCCAAGTGATAAGTGAGCTCAAATGCCTCCTGATGCATGGGGGTTTTATTTCAATAGCGGGATAATCATAGTCACATGTGTGTATCTCTTTACAAAAAGGTTCACCTAGGGGATCTCATTTAATCCTCAGAAGGACTCTACAAAGTAGGAATTAACCCCATTTAATCCCATCTTTCTCCTTTAAATTAATTTCTCCTCCCTCTCTACTACCTCCTTTCCTGTGGTGGATACCAATGCCCAAGTTTCAATCATAAACAAAAATCTCCCTTCATCCCTCATCCCTCTCTAGCCAGCACCCTGTTCCTCGCCTCCTCACAGCCACGTCCATGTTAAGAATACGCTCATTAGCTCTGTTGCTCTCCTCCCATTCACTCTCCGCTGGGATCTTCCCCTAAAATGCCACTGAAACTGTTCTTGCCGAAGTCACCAGCGATCTCCCATTTGCCCAGACCAATGGATGCTTGTCAGTCCCCATGGCAGTTGGCTGCTGTAGCATTGAAGCCAGGCTCCGCTGGTTCTCCTCTACTTTTCAGCCCCTCCTTCTCAGTCTTGTCCTCAGATTATTTATCGTCTGCCACCCCTTTAATGTTGTCGACCAGGGTTCTTTCTACCACCCTACTCTCTCCCTGTAAGTGAACTCTTTTTGCTTCAAAATCCTGCTCAAGCTTCTGATTTGTGAGGCCTTCCCTAACCATGGTTTCACCGCCTCTCACCTTCTCACTCTTCTCTCCTGCCTCCCAAAGATGCACAATCCCCTCCTCTTGCTTTCATGGCAACTCTTCTGCTATCACATTGTGCTGTGACTGTTTATGCGTCTGTCTCCCCAGGAAATTATGAAAAACTTCAGAGTGGAGCCAGCGACGTCTCTGTTTTTGCATTCTCAGGGCCTGGCACAGGGCCTGGTACACGGGGGACACTGAGATTTAGAGGTGTGTGGCAAATTCTCAAGAGTCAAACAGCTAGCAGATGATAAAAGCAGGACCTAAACCCTGGTTCTCTGACTTTAAAGGATGTAGTCTCTCTACCTCAGCACAGAAAAGAGCCATGTTGCAAGTATTTAACTGTAAGTACCTCAACCCCAGTGAATTATGTAAGTCAAGGGGCAAGGTGGCAGCTGGAAGGATTTCCTTTTCCCCACAAACATTGCTCCAGCTACCAGGTGTGGAAGGATTGTTTGGAATTTGTACCTTCCCTTTTGCAAACTCCAGGATAAGAGAAGAAGGAAGGAAAAAATTTAAAAACCCGCCTCCCATCTCTTCCTCCCAGTGGACAATCACCACCATCACTTCCTTTTGAGCCAGGAGGCAGGAAGCGTATCTGAGCTCATGAAATTCCCGACTTGAGAGGAGTGGAGTGACTTAGCAAGACACTTTGTAGCTGGGCCAGGCCTGAACATGATCACTGCCATCCTGAAGCAATACTCTTGAGGAAACTTTCATAAAATGGTCACAGATACACAAGGAAGGAAGGAAACTTGCCCCTTCCCCAGGAACAAACAAGCTTTCTAGGGAGAGCCTCTAAAATCAGACAATGCGTGCATTTGCCAATTACAAGCTCAAGTTCCACCCAAATACACAGAATCAAAGGCTTTACCAAGGCCATCATTACATGCACAGGGCCCTCCTGCTGTTTGGGCAGCATTTTGGTGCTGCAGTGAAGCGAGATAAATGTCATCAAAGCAGCAAGGTAAAGATAGACCCATTCGGCAGTGCCTTTTCTCGACCTGGTGACTCACTTCAACTTGTCGTTTGTAATGCTGCAGCCTGGGAGGGGGAGAAGGAAATGAAGAGGAAAACAGTGGGCTGTGTTGTGCATGTAATTTGTTTCCCGATTTCAGGCGGCTTTTTAATGAGCTTTCTCATTAAGGGCTCTGTGAGCCTATGCTGAAAGTTTTCCGGACAAGCAAAAGAGCAGGACTGAAATCAGATGGCATCGGGCCAGCACCTCATGTTTTGTTTTTAAAAATATAGTAATGGGGAGGAGGGGGTATGAACAAAAACATTGTTATTTGTGACAAGAGAGATTTAATAACTCTTTTGTCCAAGATAATCTGAAAATGAATGATGTGGTTTTACCCAATCCCCATGAAAATTCTGATGTTCATCAATTATTAGAGTATTAGAGTGTATCTGTGATAGCATTTCTTTATTCAGCTGGTTCCCATGGAGAGAAGTAATTGTCCCCTGCTATCCTAGCCCTGGGTTCGTATTTCTGGTAGAGTACTCATCACATTGCATCAGAGATAACGTCCCGTCTAGGCTCTGACCCCTGTGGGGTAAGCACTCAGCCTTACCTAGCCTCCTTTATATTTCCACAGCCTAACACAATGTCCAGACACATAGTAGACACTCAATCAATGTGATTTTGCCATTTAACTAAATTCGTTAGGTGCTATTAATACATGAAAAAGTGTGTAAAATAATTAGACCTGAGTACCAGACTGCAAATCAGAGTAATTTATCATCTTGTAAGGTTCAACAAACATTTTAATGCACTAACAGCCCCTAATTAAAGCAGCAGCCTTCAGTTGAAATTATCAAGAGGGAGGAAGAAAAGTACTGGTGGGGATTCAGAGATGTAATTTTTTTTTATCGTTGATGAGCATCGTCTATAGGGTTCGTGAGCATGAATTAGCTCTTTTTACAATAGAGAAAATGATGTGGTTGTTGCTTTATTTATCTTTCTAATGAGTTTGCTTAGATGAACATAAGTACAGAACACGTGAAAGCAAATTCTAGCTATTGCCTATGCTTGAACCAGTTGTCTGGCAATCCTTCCCTCTGCTTGTGGGGCATAGAGACTGCCTCCCTTTTGAAGATTCCAGGGACTTTCAGAGACGATATATGTGAACAGTCTGACACAGTGTTGGCCACGGAGTGTGTGCTCAGTGGAAACCAGGCGCCATTGCCAGGAAGGGCACAAGAAGAGGACAGGGGCTGCCCACCACTGGATTGGAGAACAGACATCGAGAGAAGGTGAACATAGTCCCCCTTACAACATTTCCTCAGTGGTCCCGCATTTTTATGCTGCTGACTGTTCTTGTGTGTCTTGGACTGTATTTCATACCAGAGGTCGAGGCCGTCTATGTCTGTCTGTCTTTCTCACTCAAGTCCACACATGAGTAGTCAGCAATGAGTCAGCAATCCATCCCTACAAGGGAAGAATGAGCTCGGGTATTCTCAGACTACATAACTGGAAAGATTTTCTTGTGGGCATCACCTAATCCGTATTTCACAAAGTGTGATCTGAGGACCATGCATCAGATCCCTGAAGATGCCATTAAAAGGCTTGGTTTCCCAGCTGGCTTGGCCTCCTGGCATCTATAGTTTTATCAGGCTCCCCCCCGATTCTGCTGCGTGCTGAAGTTCAGGAGCCTCTGGGCCTGGCTTCTGACCTCGTGGCACCTTAGATCACTAGAGGGCACCCTGGAACAACATTTTCCCCAGGCTGCGGGCTTCCTGCTCCTGCCAACCGACCAGGGCTGTGGCGCCTACAAAGTTCTGGGCTACGGTTTCCAAGCCCAGCCTGGAACCACAGTTTCCTTTAAGAAACTTAGTCCAATTGCCACATCACCAAATATGTCCAGCATGCGTTTCCACAATCGCACTGTAATAAATTCAATTTCTAAAGAAAAATTAGACTTTAAATCATCCTATGTTTATTCAGTAAATACTTACAAATTGTGTACCACAACAGCATTAGGTATTAAAAGGATTGATAAATGAACACGTTCTTCCTACTCTCAAGAAAAATGTGGGAAAGATAGGGAATAAATATGAAATTGTTTAAAAATCATTATCATTAATGTTAAATTAATTTTCAAAATAATAAAAAATAAAATAAATTACTAAATCTGACACAGACAGGTGCCAGTATATGCACAAACAAGGAGCTCCACGAGTGGCCCTAAGCTGACTGGGATGACTACAGACCAGGAAACCCTGGGAAGACACGTGGAAAAGGTGCGATGGGAGAAAGAAGGAGGAGGGAGACCAGGCCTGCCCTACTGCAACAGGTCTTTCTAACTCAGGGTGCTTCCTTGTGTCCCAAAAGACACTTAACGAAAATAAACATGGCAAATGCAAATCCGGGAAGGACCTTTGGGCCTCGTATTGTCACACTGGCATAGTGCCCATTTATTCAACAAATACTTGTGGGGCACTACCGTGTGCCCGGCTCCGGCCATGCACTGTGAAGACATGGTGGGCAACACAGACGCCTTAGTGCTGCCCTCCAGTGTTTACGCTCCAGTAAGAGACAAGTGAACACATAATTACAAAGTCGTGCGTAAGTGATAGGTTAAGTAGGAGGCTTGTGGGAGCTCATGGGAGAGAAACCCCACCGAGTCAGGCTGGTGAAGGCAGACTTCACTGGGGTAGAAATGTTCCATGGAAGAACAAAGCATCAGTTAAGAGCAGTGAGAAAAGGCATGTTTGAAAGTTGGGGAAGAGAAGAAGCAGATCATATTTGAGGAACTGGAAGAAATTCAGTAGAGCTGATGGAGTGGTGGTAGGGGCAGGGAAAATGTGCTAAACAGTGTGAGGGGCTGAGGACCTGAGGAGCCCGGTAAATCCTAATGGGGATATCTGGACATTATCATAAGGGTACTAGAAAGCCACTGAGTGGTCAGGAGCAGGGGTAGTGCCCTGATCCGATGTGCATTTTAGGAGGATCTCCCTGTGCCAGGGTCAGTGCTCCCTTCGTATATTAATAAGCCAGGGAAACCAAAGGAATCAGCTTCTCCCTTTCATTGGACCTCTCCAGTTTCCTTCCTCCGTCCCCTGCTCACCAGCTTCCCAGGAAACCATTTAGAAAGGGAGGTCTCTTTTTAACGTCTGCTTCACATGTCAGACAGCAGAGAAGGCAGGAATAGCCTAAAAGATGTGACTCTCACAAGCTGGACTGCCCTTCTTGGCATACCCTGTGGTCCTTGAAAAAGTTGACCTCTGCCAAAGTGGAGAGAGAGGCAGGACCACACTGAATTGAAAGGAAGAGTGATCTGAGCCCCATTTCCTAGGTTGGATGCCCTAAACCCCACTATTGAACTGTTCAAAGGCAACACAGCAGGGCAACATCAAACTTGTGAATTGGTGCACAAAATTTATGCAAAATGTACAAAGAGAGGCCTTATCTACCTAGGTAACTGCTGTTTTATTACGCTTATTACTGACTTATGACTTTCACTTGGCCCACACATCAAACTCTTAATCAGACCTCCCATCCTTATCTACACGGCAGCCGAGAGGCAGGTGATGGCAGTAAACCTAAATGACCAGAAGAAGCCCAACAGTACTGCAGCTGTTTGAACTTTCCAATTAAAGTCTAGTTCCACACTTGTTTGCCTAGAGAATAATCAGAGAAGTACTTTTTTTTTTTTTTTACCAACTCCACCCCCTCAGGCCAGTGGGACAGCATCCTGCATTATATCCTTATTTCCTAAAATGGAGGCCGTATGGAAAACTAGGCCTTCGAGTAACACAGGTCCCTCAATTCCGGCCTCTGTGACAGGAGGCCTCACACCCAGTTTCCTTTCCTTCAGAATAAGGAAGAGTCTGTATGCAGAGCCTGGAGCCTGTGGGTACAAAAATAGAATATTTGAGCGTTTGGATTTTCCTTTCCTGACAGTGGACTTACTCAGGAAGAGGCACTTAAACAAGACTGTTTCCTCTGTGTTTTTCAAAAAAACACGTTTAATGGGGAGAGCCAAACTGTGTGGAGAGAAGACTTTTCAGCCCCTCCTCTTTGGTCCCCAAACAGGCTCAGGTGAGGTGGTCCTTTCCCTCTAGTTGGTGTTTCTGCTTCCCTCCCCGTCCCCCCTCCCGCCCCCAGCATGCTTCCCGACTCCTTTGCACAGCCCCCACCAAGTCCTAAAAGCACCAGCATCCCTTCCATTGTTGGGCTCATAACTGAGACTTCCCACACAGTGATATGAAGAGACATATGATTCAAGCATCCCTGTGCCAGAAATATTATTATAGTCTCAGGAAAAAATAGGGGCCTGCTCTATGTCTGTCACCTGAAATAAACTCCCAGTTCCTTCCCTCCTGCTCCCCAGATGCTCAATTCTGAAGATTATTCCAGCTTACTTTGCCACCCCCAAGGTTCCCAACCTCAGCTAGGGACTGAGGGAGAGGGAAGAGGAAAGGGGCCCTCTGAAGTTGGCCACCTCAGGGTGTGTGAAGCACATGCTTGTCACGTGGAGAAAAAATGTGCCGGCTAGCCTCTGCAACTCCCTAGAGAATCCAGAGTTTGTGTCTCTTTGCAGAGCTCAGAACAGCCTGTATGTTCTCCTCTCCCTGTTGTGTGCCTGGCGCTTCCCCAATGAGATATCTCCTGGAAAAGCTTTTCCTGTGAGGGGTGGGGAGCTTTTGTTCTCGGGGAAATATGGTGCAGCTAATTAAGGGCATTGTCCTGTGAGGGGGGAGGTTTCAGAGGTCCTTTCCACCAGGGGTGAGTGTAGCTGCCTCTGATCGCTATTGTGATGTTCTTGATCTCTCTGCCCTGCGGGGCTAACCATTTTGGGGGGAGAATGTGATAAAACCCAATAAAATAAAAATAGATATGTGAAGTGAAACCTGTCTTTTTTTAAACACTCTCTCTGCAATGAATTGAGTTTCTATTGCTAATTCATTTCAGAGATGGGCCCTCCAACAGTTTGGGTTTTGACCCCTACCCACCTAGTAGAAGCTGGAGGTCACAGGACTAAAGCCATATTCTGTTTCACCCCGTCTCCTACATATTACATGCAGGTGTCCAGCTAATTTCTAGCATCTATTTTGCTTTAGCTGTTGGTTGTCAGTGTAGAAGTAGTTCACCAACTCTTAGTTCTTGATTTGAAAAACAAAGTAGCATATTTTATGGCATTTGTAGGATACAGCACTGCAAAAGTCTTAAAATATAAGCTGTGATTGTTCCTGTAGTGGCAAACCCAATCAGGAGGGAACTTTGTTTCCACCGCCTTCTGCAGGGTATGTCATGCACCTGGTTTGTTCTCCCTGGATTCAAGAATCTTCATTCATTAAATGCTACAAATATTTAATGAGCACTTACTGTGTGCTAGGAAGTGTTCTGGGTGCTTGGGATATATTAGGAAACAAAGCGTACACAGATTCCTGCCCTGTGGGGCTTACATTCTAGTGGGGAAGATAAACAATAAACAAAACACAATAAACAGATTTTATGTTAAAAGGTGATAAGTGCTTGGGCAAAAAGGAAAAAGTAGATCAGAGGAAGAGCAATTGGGAGAGTTGGGGTGAAGGAGGCAGCCTGCAGTTGAAATAGAGGGTCAGGGTAGTCAGGAGGTGGTCATTGAGAAGGTGACACTGACTTGTTGGAGGTGACGGAGTTAGCCCTGTGGATGTCTATGGAGGACAACTTTTCTGAAAGAGAAAAGAGCTGATGCACGGGACCTGAGATGAGAATGCCCCCGAACAGCAGGGAGGCCGCTATGACTGGAGTAGGAGATAAGAGGAGGAGAAAGCAGCGGTGGCAGGCTCTAGGTCAGCAGAGCCCCCAGTGCTGTGGTAAGGACTTTCCCTTTTACTCTGAGTGAGGGAGGGAGCCACAGGAGGTTTTTGAGCAAAGGAATAGAATGATTAGACTTAAATTTTTTAACAGAATCACCCTGGCTGCTATGTAGAAAAAAAAATACTATATTAAAGAATCAGCAAAAGTGATGAATCCTAGGTATAATGAGCATTTCTTTTTCCTGGTTATATTTTGAAAGTAGACAGAGCCAACAAGATTTGCTGATAGATGGGATGTGAGGTGTGAGAGTAAGAGTTAAGCCAAAGACAACACGAAGGCTTTTGGTCCGAGCAACTGGAAGGAAGAAGAAAGCTTCACCTGAGAAAGAGAAGGCTGCACCAGGGTCCCCTGGGGTCCATTTGATCCGAGGAACTTTGTCCGCGGTTCTCATCCACGTGTGCTCATTAGAATCACAGCGCGGGAACTTTCAGTTACTCTGGCCCAAGAACCCCAGAGATTCTGCTTTAGTAGGCCTAGAGTGGAACCCCAAAATATATATTCGATGTACACTTTAGGTTGAGAACCATAGAATTGTAAAACAGTAGTTGGTGGGGTTTTGTGTTTAAAATTCTGGACGTTATAATGAAATAAGTGAAAGGATTTATAGACAATTCTCCCACTTTCTGGGATGAACTATATCCTGCAGGTCCTCCTTTCAGAGTTTACTCCAAATGAACTGCATATAGCTTACTAAAACAGTTAAAGCTTAAGCAAACAGAAATGATAAATGATACAGAATGAAACTGGAGGTTAAATTCCAATCTCTCTCGCTAGAAAATTGGTTACGGGGCAGTTGGGCCCAGAGTATATTTAGGTTCCTTTGATGCTTACCTAGCGTGGGCTATGTAAACATCAAGCCAATCACCATCCCTCCAGCAGTGACCAGAAGAGAAGAGATGGAAAGACAAACCTCCAATGTAAAATAAACAGGAAGACAAGCAGGGCATCTACAGGGAGATTTGGGGTAATGGTTAAAAAGTGGCAAGATGGCATCTGCAACTCAGGCCCTACACGTAAGCATAATCTAATGGTAAAGATTATGAATCCCAGTTTCCAGATTTAAAAAGGAGACTCAAGCAGGCCAAGTTCACTTGCTTACACTCAGCTAATAATTCAGTGATAGGACTCAGCTTCAAAGCAACAAATCAAAGGCTAGCTTTGCTGGTTCCCAGGGCTGTCAGCACTTCCTCGTCACAATTGGTTCCACCAAGAGTTGGAATCCTCAGTGAAAGGGAAAGTTGCATAATGAAGCAGCATTCAATGGGAACCTTCTATTCAGTCTGACTCCCAGCCGGATCGTTCTTTTATCCTGGATCATTTTCTGAAACTATTTATTTCTGTGCGGTGGTGGTGGGAACATTGACGACAAAATGGCACCTTCTTACTCAATTCTGCTGCTCCCTGTGTGTCTGACTCACACCTGCTGACAGGAATGAGCCTCAGCTTCTTCATTCCCCGCGGAGCTGGAGGTGGATTTTAACTTGCCCTTGCCCTCCCCGTCGTCCTGAAGACCGTCAGCTTAGTTCTGATTTAAAAACAAAAAAAGAAAGAAACAAAGCAACTCCACAAACCTTTATTACTCAGCAGGTCACTAGAGGCAGAGAGAGAGCAGCTCAATTCTCCAGTCTCACGTGGAGGGACCAGTGCTGGCAGTTGAAAGGCCACCTTTTGACTTGTAAAACAGCAGCTAAATTGGCCACAGAGGCTCTTATGCAAGGAGGAACAAGGGGCTCCCTTTTCTGTGTTCAACCTTTTGATGAAAATATTCTTTTCACTGGATGGAATGTCCACTTGATGACATTTATTTGGGGGACATTTAGAGTACCGGTCCTGTTGCAATCAAGATTCATGTGACCTGAAAAATAATGCTCACGTCTATTGAGAACATAGAACAAATTAATGGGAGGTGCTATTCATATTGCCAATAGGCTGTGACTGTGAGTTGCTACTTCCTTTCCTCATTAGTGACAATAAGCTGGTATTCATTCTTAGCCTTCTGCCTACCCCAGACATTTTAGAGGATGGTCATTTGCAAGATGGCTAGCCCAGGAGTAAGGGCTGTGCCGGTCACTCTTGCAGACAGCAATGGTGACTCGTTATATGTGGATTAAACCCCTCACCTTGTTTTCCTTGGTACCTTGATCTATGACACCAAGACAAAGACTGTTTGGCACAGGGCGCTGCCTGTGGCATCTATTCAGATTTAGCTGATCCTGGGAAATAACTGTCTCTGGAGGCAGGACTCAGGTTATTTTCCCACTATGTTGGAATATTTTGCTTTTACTTGCACACTCATTAAATGGCTAGTGATTGTGCTTTTTTGCCTCTCTCCCAGAGTTGCTTTGGGATATTGGGAAAGGGGGCATAATTCAAGAGCAAATTGCTCTGATTAATATTGTATTTATAGTTCAGTCTATCAAGGTCATTTCCCTAGATGCCAGCCTTTCTTTATGAAGATAGAAATAGTGTGTCAGTGTCTGTCTATCCCTAGAAGAGGCAGGAGGCCTGTGAGAAAGGCAAGCAATAATAAGAGTGGGATGCACATTTCTTTATTTACGTATATATAGATTTGGCAGCCTGGCGCCATATGGATGTCTGGTCCAGCTCTTTCTCCTACCCTGAAACTTCTCTTAGGTCACCTCAGTTCCCTCTTAGACTGTTTCTTTGGAAACAAGCCCACCCCCGTTCAACAATTTTATTCTGCTTCTATCTCTCCCCTGACCAAACTATGCATCTGGTGGCACTACTTTCATTATTAAAAATTGACTTTTAAATCACACGAGCTTGTGAATCTCGAACTAAAGCCTAGCTTCTAGGCCTTTGAAAGAGAAAGCACCCACAGGACACAGCCCTCTCCTTGGGCAGATGAGAGAGATTACAGGCGTCTGTGACACTGGGAGAATGGAGGGCCCAGTAGTCTTAAATTACTGGAAAACAAGTTAAAACAGTTACCTTAATGTTTTCTTGCTTTTAACAGTCACGTTTATGTAAAGAAGACATTACCTCAGTCAGTCACGTGCCTTCAGGAACCTTGAGGTGTCCTGTTTGATTCATCCCTCCTCAGGGGAGCGTCATTCCCTGAGAGCTTGGGTAGAAATAGAATGACCTCATTTCCAAAAAGCTGCAAGTGACCAGCAACCATATTGGTGTATTTTAATGCACGGTGCCTAGCGTAATGGATTTAATATTCACTTTGGGGTTGATGTTAAGAATTTTGGTGACAAGTTTAGAAACAAACATTTCCTTCATTTATTCATTTCATAAATATTTAGTGAGTAGCTCTATGGAGATAAATGATATAGTACCTGCCTTCAAAAGTAATAACAGCCTTCTTCTGAGTCCTCACTACATGTCAGGCACAATTCCAAATGCTTTACTTAGCTTTTCTCATTTAATCTTCAGAACAATTCTGTGAAATAGATACTATTATGATCTGCATTTTGCAGATGACGAAACTGAGGCACACATTAGCAAGTTGTCTAATGCCACAGAACCAGGACACTGCAGGGACTGAATTTGAATCCATGCAATCTTGTCCAGAGCCTGAATTCTTAACCATTGTACTTGATTGCCATAGTCTCAAGGGCCTTGGGTCTAAAGAGAGAAAACAGACAAACGTACTACAATTGAAGGAAGTGTAGGGAATCAGAGAGTGTTTAAGAGATATATTGACCCAAGCTACCAATCACCATGACATACATTTTTAGCCAAATTCCCTAATTTGTATGAGACTCAAAAGCATGCCTGGGAAAGCACTTCCACCTAATCCACAATAGGTAGAAACATATGCTGACATACAAGTTGGTGGAGGAGAGAAGATGTCCCAGAGGAGAGTTACTTAGATTGAGATTAAGGACAGTTTTCTAGCAGAGAATCCAGTATCAGTTCATCAAGTCCAGATAGAAGACTGTGGGAGGGAAGTGGAGGCAAAGGAGAGCTTGGTGACAGATGGTCAGGTCACAAGAGGCCGTGTATGCCATGCTGAGAAGTTAGAGTTTTAGCTTGAAGGATTTGCACTTTAGAGAGATCACTGTGGCTGCAGGGTAGAGAATGGATTAGAGAAGGACACGGTTGGAGACCAGTTGGAAGATGCTTGCTGTAATCCTGACCAGAGGAGGTAGGGGTTTGGCCTAGGTAGTGGTAGTGGGAATGGAAATAAGTGAATGGATTCTAGAGATGTTTAAAGGTATGACTGTCAGACTTGATTGCAAATGGGGTACAGATGAGGGAGAAGAGGTTGAGAATGACTCCCACATTTCTGGCTTAGGTAACTGGTTGAATGGTAGGACCGCTTACTGGCACAGGGAACCAAGCAGGAAGAACAGGCTGGGAGGGAAAAACAGGTGAGTGTGGAGCAGTTGAGTTTGGAGCAGTTGAGTTTGAAGAGCATGAAGTGCTGTAGAACATTTAAGTGGAAATGTTCAGGAGACAGATTGATATATATTCAAGTACAAAGCTCAGAAGGGGGATCTAGGCCAGAATTATATGTTTGGGAGTCACAGGCAAATAGATGTTGACTAAAGTCAAGGGAGAGGATGGAGCCACCAAGGGAAATGGTGTAGACTGAGAAATGAAGAGGACCCAGTAGAGAACCCCAAGAGAAAAGGATGGCCAGTGAAGAACTTAAAAAGAAGAAAGTATAGCCAAAGAGATAGAAAGAAAATCCAGCTGAGTGAAGAGAGCATTTCAAAAGATAGTAAATAATAGCATCAAACACTGAAAGGTGAAGAAATACATGCAGTAAGCAGCGTCCCTAGGATTTTGCATTAAGGAGGTCATTGGTGTCCTTGGTCATGCAGATTGAGAGAAATGTAGATGGCATAAGCTGAGCTGTGAAGGGGTGAGGAGTGAGTGGGAGGTAAAGACGTAGTGACACCAAGTGTTGACAACTCCTTAAGATGTGGCTGAGAAGGGGAATAGAGAGAAAGGGGAGAGGCCATAAAAGCGTGTCTGTTTCATGATTTGTTTTGTTTTTATTCATTGCAGAAACTTGAGCATTTTGAATATTGATGAAAGGATTTAGTAGGGGAGGGAAAGATAGACAATGAACAGAGAGGGAGAAATCAATAGAGCAAGACTCCTGAGAAAGTGGGAGGGTTTGGGATCCAAAGGACAGGTAGGGACTTTAGCTTCAGGGAGGAGGAGGCTGGGATATGTCTGGTGGGAGGCTGGACTCTAGGATTGGTGGTGGGAAGTTGAGGTGGTTATCATGGAGTGGCTTGTACTTTCCCTATCAGTAGGTGTTGAGTCATTTGCTGAGAGTGAGGGGGAAGTGACATGTGTGGGTGGGAGGGAGGGTTGCAGATTTGTGGAGAGTGGAGAATATGTGAGAGAGTTGCTTTGGAGAATGGAGGGGAACATGTTACAAGAGTCCCATCTGGGTCTGGCGTAAAATCAGAGAAACTTCTCCACTGTGCTGCACACTTTTAGCCAAATTCCCCGCTTCGTATGAGACCCAGGAGCTTCTTTGGAAAGTACTTTATCCTACTCCACAAATAAGTTTGAAACATAGGTAGACATGTCAGCTACTTGACTGGACTTAGAATAAATAAATATTTCTTAGAATTAATATTCATTTTAAGTGCTGTGTTTACAATGGATATACAGACTCCACAAATCTCATCTTCTCTTTAGATTCTAATATCATGACATTGTAATAACTGTGTAAGGAGGCTATATTGCCTGATAGTTAAAAGCACAGGCTCCGGAGTCAGTCAAACTTGGGGTTCATTCTTGATTAGGCTACCTACAGCCATGTGATCTAAAGAAAGATAACTTTTTGTCTGTAAAACGGGGATGATAAGAACACTTACCTCATAGGGTTGTTAAAGAAGATAATGTATTTGGGGGGATAATATTTTGGATGTGTTAACTTTTAAGTTATTAACAAATATCCTTCCTGGAACTGCTCCTTGTGGTCTATTCATTGAAGTAGAGTGGAGAGGGGGAACAAGTAAGACAAAAATGTTTCTTCCTGATTTGGGAACCCCTAAACCCATTAAGATTATGCCAGGCAATACATCTGAAGCCAATAGCAAGAGAAGGATTGTCTCTGGAGCAAATGATTTTCCCTGAAGAGTAGAAAAGATTCCCTCCTTAAGAGAAACAAAAGTCGCTGAGAGAGAAGGGTGTGTATGGAGGTGAGAGGGGGACATGTATGTGTACGTCACTGAAGGGAAGTCCAGACTTATCAGAACCAAGCCCATAGGACTGAGGGATGGCTCAGCAAAGAGGACGCTCTGTTAGTTATCTATTGCTTTGTGATGATTTACTCCAAAACTTAGCAGTTAGAGGAAACAAACAAATATTTATTATTTCATAGTTTCTGAGCTCAGGAATTTGAGAGTGGCTTAGCTGGGTGATTTGGGCTCAGGGTATCTCATGCGATTGCAGTGAAGCTACTGGCTGAGCCACCATCATCTGAAGACTTGATTGGAGCAGGAGACTCTACTTCCAAGTTCACTGACATGACTATTAGCACCAACTCTCAAGTTTCTCACCATCTGGGGCTCCCCATAGGGATGCTCAAGACATGGCACCTGGCTTCCCTCAGAGTGCGTGATCTGAAAGAGAGAAGAAGAGAGAGACCACGACAGAAGCCACGATGTCTTTTATTACTTAATCTTGGGTGTTTCATACCATCTCTTCTGTCCTGTTCTTCTACTGTATTACACAGATCAACCCCGGTACAGTGTGGGAGGGGACTATTGGAGAATGTTACTACTAGGAAATGAGCATCGTTGGGGGTTATTTCCAAGACTGGCTATCAGAGACACTGCAGCCAGGCCTGAGTAGGAGCAGATCACCTGACTTCCCTGGAATTTTGTTGAGCATCTGTGGCTGTGACAACTCCACTTCCTTTGGCATCGTTTGAGGACTTCACTTGTACAGCAGACTTCCCTCAAGGCCTTGCAGCAGAAGTGAGGGCCACTATGCTCTGAGATTTGGCTCATTCCTGATTATCATGTGTGCATGACCCCACCTTGCAATGAGTCCCCAAAGAAGGCCTGGATTTATCCATGGATGGGGGTACTCACGAAACTCCCTTGCGATCTGGGACAGTAGTTAAATATACTCCAACTTCATAATAATAGCTAATTTTATTAGGTGTTTATTTATCAGAAGCTATGAAATAGACTCGCTTTTCAAAGGAGGAAATTAAGGCCCGAAGAGGTTAAAATACTTGGTGAAAGTAATAACTAAATAGGTGTTGAAAGCAAGATTTGAATCCTCTCAACCTGGTTCTAAATATGTGATCTCAACTTCTATTCTATATATTTAGCACAGAGCCCAGCATTAGTAAGTATTCATTAAACATTGATTATTATTATTAATTTGTCTCATTAGAGGAAAAAGTACCTTTCTAGATTCAAGAAACTAAAGAACTGGTACAGTCATTCTGAAAGGTAAATATTGTTTTCATTACTTTTTTTGTTATTCTCATAGACAGTCTGACAAAGCTTATAAAAAGTTATATTTATCAAATAGTCATTTTGATCAATGCGCTCCCTGAATTGTTCAGTGGTGGATCTAGGTTGGCTATGACTATCATTTGTTTTACCTTCTGTTCATACAGTTTTTTGTTTTTTGTTTTTTGTTTTTTTGAGGAAGATTAGCCCTGAGCTAACATCTGCTGCCAATCCTCCTCTTTTTGCTGAGGAAGACTGGCCCTGAGCTAACATCCGTGCCCATCTTCCTCTACTTTATATGTGGGATGCCTACCACAGCATGGCTTTTGCCAAGCGGTGCTATGTCTGCACCTGGGATCTGAACTGGCAAACCCCACGCTGCTGAAGCAGAATGTGTGCACTTAACCGCTGTGCCACCAGGCTGGTCTCTGTTTTTGTTTTTTAAATGAACATGACATTTTATTTTATTTTTAAAATCTTTTTACTGAGGAGGGTTGACCCTGAGCTAACATCTGCTGCCACTCTTCCTCTTTTTGTATGTGAGCTGCCACCACAGCATGGCCCTTGACGGACAAGTGGTGCAGGTCCACGCCTGGGAACTGGGCTGGGGCTGCCAAAGCAGAGGGAGCAGAGCTTAACTATGGGGCCACTGGGGCTGGCCCATGGTCATACAGTTTTAATAACCCAAAGTCATTCTTTCAAACGTCAGTGTTAAGAGCTGCAAATTCTTCTCTTACCTCAATGGTAACCCACACTGCTGCCTTCCTTCAGGGGACTGAAATGAGTGTAGATTCTGCCAGGGCTGAATTCGGCCTCTAACACCAAATCTGAGCTGTGTGACCTTGGGCAAGTTACTTAATGTTGCTGAGCTGCCGTCTCCTTTGTGAAATGGGCCTGTTGGGAGGATTAAATGAGATTAGATACGTAAAACACTTAGCACAGTGCTTATCACAGAGTAGGCTACCCAGAGGTAAATGCCATTTTCCTTTTCCTTCTCAGTAGGGGTTAATTGCTCCTGTCATTGCGGTCCCAAATTGTTTTGATTATGCCAACTTATGGCATCTGAAATTCATCAGATGATACTTAAAAGCGTCAGGGTGCCTCGTGATATCTCTATTTCTTTTATATTTTGTTTATAGTCAACTCTAATCTCCCCCAATATATTCCCTAAGAGCAGAAGCTATTTGTTATTCATATTTATATTTGTGTTCCCTGTAGTGCCTAGCAAAATGGCTGGCACATAGTAGTATTTAATATGTTATCTGTTGACCTAACTTGAAACCAGAATATTTGGAAAGGATTGAAATTAAAACAAAATAGGAAATGTTTGCAGTGAAAGGTGCAGTAAATAGATTTTTGGGAGAGGGAAAATTCCTATTTCCAGGAAACAAGTCACATACACTGTATAGATTTTCTTTCTTTCTTTTTATTTTTTTTGAGGAACATTAGCCCTGAGCTAACTACTGCCAATCCTCCTCTTTTTGCAGAGGAAGACTGGCCCTGAGCTAACATCCATGCCCATCTTCCTCTACTTTATATGTGGGACGCCTACCACAGCATGGCTTTTTGCCAAGCGGTGCCATGTCCGCACCTGGGATCCGAACCGGCGAACCCCGGGCCGCTGAGAAGCAGAATGTGCAAACTTAACCACTGTGCCACCAGGCCAGCCCCTAGATTTTCATATTACATATCATTCAATACTCTCCACGTACATCTTCAAATTCAATTAAATAACATTTCAAATCTTTAAAGAGGTAATGGTGGCAGAAATAGACAGAAATTCATCTTTTGAAAATATTTAATATCTTATTTCACGAGCTTAAATGATATGAACACCTAGTACTGGAGAAATTATACCATTAATCATATTAATGATTTAACTGGTTTCCCAGAGTAAGTGTTTCAGTTCTGTTTTGCTTAAAGAGAGAATTCTTAGAAAAAGAATTTGCTTTAGAGGAAGTCAGTTTATATTCTCTATTCAACCAATAGGACACTTGATAATAGATCCCTGATGGATCCCTAATAATATGAGTGGGACAATGAGTCCAAGACATTTTACCTTCCTTTCCCTACTGTCTAATCAACACCTGAATGACAAAATGTCAACCTTAGATCAATCCAACCATCTGATTCCTCCATGCCCACATCTATCACTGGGCACCCCAGGATTGCTGCCTCTTGTTTCCATGTGCAGGGCTGTGGCTCCTTTTAACCTCCCTGCTCAATGGTACTGTCCTTTGTTCAATGGTACATGTCCTGTCAAAGAAATGCCTGGTTGGAGTTGCTCAATTTTCCTGGCTATCTCCCATGTATACAGGAGACATACATGTTATTAAACTTCTCTTTGTTTTTCTCCTATTTAAAGAAAAAAGTAAAGAAATGTCTGGTAGCATAGCTCTTGCAAGCTCTTGAGAGAGGATGAGGGTTTCTCTGGCAGCAGAGCTCCCTGAGCGTTGTAGAGATGCACTGAGTTGTTTAAGGGGCTGAGTCAGGATGGGTTCAAAAACAGAATTACCTTCTCTTTCTTCAGGTTTTATTGCTGAGTTGGGTCCACTGTTTTAGTCTCCTCCCTCCCTCATGGTAATTTTTTTCCTCTCAAGGGTCCCACTGTCCACCTCTGCAGTCGGGCTTCTATTGTGGGGTGCTCGGGATGAGATGGGGCTCAGGGAGTGGGTGAAGAGATCTGTCAATGCATGTTTCTTGGTAAAAAAATTTTTTAAGCGAAAAGTTTATTGGTTAGTTTTTAGGCAGAGTCAAAATGTTCCCATATCAAAACGGCCACTTCAAGGCAGCCACATCAAGATGTTCCTGGCATCAAAATGACTGTCAAAGCTGTGTGTCAGCAAATTGACTATCACAAAACAGCCTGTATCAAAATGGCAGTAACCTATATTGGCATAAAACTTGCCATCAAAGGAGTGCTTTCTAGAATGTCAGTGCTGCTCATAACAAGATAAGATGAAAATTTCTGTTTCTTTCCATTGATGCTTCCACTTTCAGTTGGGAGCCGGACTTAACCACAAGGAACTGGATGACAAAGAGGCACCACTGTTTATTCCTAGTGATCGATGCCTTCTGCAGAAAGGAATTAGCTACAAATTAACAAAGATGATCCTGCTTTTGTCATGGAAATTGTGAAACTCCCATACTAATTTTATAATCAGCCTTTACACTTTGTTCTCATCACAAAGATCTTTTGGAATTGTCTACTAAGAATCAGCCAACAAATTTATGCCAACATGAAGGCAGCCTGGAGTCACTTGTTCACTGCCGACCACTACGTGTTCAATCACGAGCCTGGAAGAACCATACGCGTGCAAATGCCCTGAGCTGCTGCTGCCTCTTCAGATGCCCAGTTAGGTCGCAAAACCTTTCTTGGAAGGTTTGATGTTGGAAACCTTATTTTCAGGCTAAGAAAGCTTACAGATTGGGCAGATTCTTGAGCTGGGTGTGCAACATACAGTGGACGTCGTTCTGTGTCTAACTTAACTGTCCCACTTTTTCCTTGACTTTCAAGGTACCGTGCTCTCTTGGCTTTATCCTGCCTCACTGGGTAGTCCTTCTAGTACTTTTCTGTCTCCCACTTCTCTATCTGACCTCTAAATTTTGGAGTGCCTCAGTGCTCAACCCTGGGCCCTCTTCTCTAAGAATAACTCTCTCCCTGGAGAAAGCTCATTCAATTTTATGACTTTAAATGGCATCTGTGTGCTGATTACTCCAAATATATATTTCCAGTCCTAACCTTTCCCAGAACTCCAGATTCATATATCCAATATCTCCATCTGAATATCCAAGAGGCATCTCAAACTTATAGGTCCAAAATGAACCACTAGATTTTCCTACCCAAACTTGTTCTCCTTCTAGTCTTCTCCATCTTAGTGTCAAAATGAACCATATAGTTGTCCAAGCCACAAAAATAGAAGTTATCCCTGATTCTTTTTTCTCATCTCATCCCATCAGCAAATACTACTATACAGTTCTACCTCCAAAACATGTCTTGACTACATCTCCTTCCTTCTCCCTCCATGCCGCAACCCTACATTAAGCTACCATCTTCTCTTACCAGGACTGCCACAGTGGCTTCTTAACTGGTCTCCCCCTTTCTTTGCATGACTAGCTCCTTCTCATCACTTAGGTCTCAGATAACAGGTCAAGGCTCAAAGAGGACTTCCCAAACTACCCCATAGGGAGTACCTTCTTCTCCTCCAACTTGTTCTCCAACGACTTACCATGTTGATTTTGTTCACAGAACTTACCACAGTGTGTAATTATCTATTTCCTTTCTACTAACTGTGTCGCCTGCTAGAATATAAGTTCCATGGGAACAGAGAGTTCAATTCTTTTCTTCTCCACTCAGTCCCCAGGCTTATCCTAGGGCCTGACTCACAGTAGACTCTTGGCAGATATTTGCTGGAAAAAATGAATTCAAGTCTTTCCAAAAGAAGAAAATCTCTTTGGAATTCCGAAAGTTTAGGAACCATCAATATTTACTATTGTTCAGAAATATCCCATTCAGATTGCCCACATATACATGTATCAAATATGAGGAATGCTTATTTAAAGGCATTAAGCAAGACTATTTTAAGGCCCACTTCAGACATAATTCTGTATAGACTACTCATTGGTTTGTCCCAACCTAAACCCCAGGATGGTGACTCTATATGTTGGTTGGTACCACCTGGTTCAGGCACCAATCATTAGCAATAACTAAAAATGTTCCTTTACATAATATCTTATAAAAGATTTAGTTGGGAAGAAATAATCACATGGATTAGAATAAACAATATTGAATTTTTAGTTACCTGACACATAAACATATATACACTCACTATAAATAGAAGTGTAGTTGAGGAATGTGAAAATATTATTTTGAAAACTGGCACAAGAGTTCTTTTTAGGTAATGAACTGTCTTTGTTTAGAATAATATCTTAAGATATGCTTAAATAGTGGAAGTAGAGGGTCTGGCCCTGTGGCACAGCAGTTAAGTTTGCACGTTCCGCTTCCGCAGCCCAAGGTTCACCAGTTCGGATCCTGGGTGCGGACAAGGCACCACTCAGCTAAGCCATGCTGTGGTAGGTGTCCCACATATAAAGTAAAAGAAGATGAGCACAGATTTAGCTCAGGGCCAGTCTTCCTCAGCAAAAAGAGGAAGATTGGCAGCAGATGTTAGCTCAGGGCTAATCTTCCTCAAAAAAAAAAAAAAAGAGTGGAAGTAGAGGCTCGGTATGAGTTGGAAAGAAACAACAAAAAGGTTACAAAATCATTCTGCATAAGAAATTGAGAAACAGGGGAAGAATAGAGAAGAAGTAAATGAGGAGGAAGAGTGGGAGAGAAGGCTGAGCAAAATGTCAGGAGGCTTAACTTGGGTTGGTGGAAACAGAGTAAGGAAATAAAATTTTCAGTTTTAAATGGGCTGCTGAAAGTGTTGGGTATTTGCCGTATAGCCCCCCAATATAGCAAATATTATCTATAAATCTCCAGGAAGAGTCTACTACGCTCAGCTGCCTCTCATGAATTTGGGGTGGGAAATCTAGGAGGAGGGGCTGTAACCCACCCTTGGGCCAGTGCCAAATGAAGATAAAGGAACAGCTGCAAGATACACAGTGAAGAATGGGAATTCAGCAGAAGCCAGAAATCAAACCTGAGGTTAGCAAGAGAATGGGGAGGCCAGAAAAACTGCAGGGAATTTGGGAAGAGCATTGGTTTTCCCATAAGACATGTGAAGGAGTTCCCAGATGAATTTATGTAAACATCAAGGTATCTTCATCAAGATACCTGACTTCACAAATAATCCAAGAGCCACTGATTGTTACTCTGCTGATAAGTATTAATGACTCCTCACCACAGTATTAGTGAAAACCCTAGTTAGGGATGATAGGCAGTGGGTGTTCCAATTTGGATCCTCTCCTTTCATCGTTCTATTCTTTTTGATTTGTTTCCATTTTCCCTGTGGTTCCATACTCCAGTCTAAACCATATTAGCCACACTCATAAGTTATTGTTTTTTATTATTCTTAGAGTTGGTTAGCCAGAGCAAAAAAATTAAATTTATGAAGTCTTTGTATTGGGAGAAGTCTAGTGAAAACTAAATTTTAAGCAGTAATAGACAGAAAAACTAAAAGTTTCTTCAAAGAGCATTTTCAATTCAACTAAACATTTATTCATTGAACTCAACAAATATTTATATATCAGATACTTTGCTAGGTTCTTGACCTTTAAATATGGATAAAACCCAATTGCTTCTCTTGATGAATTCATAGTCTAATGGGGATGCATAAACAAATAATTACAGTATAATATAGTAAGTGCAAAATGTAGTAATAATAATGGCATTTATGAGTTTTTAAAGAGAAGCAGTTAGTGAAGCCTGCAGGAGGGGTCAGGGGTAGTGAGGCTTTTTGAATGAGCTGACAGCTGATTGGATCTTAAAGGACGTGAAGGTCTAGTGAGGCAGAGATGGGGAAGGGAATTAGAGTTGGGTTAGGAACAGGAGAGGTGAACAGAAGTGGAGATGTGCCTTCTAGAAGGGATAGCATAGGCAAAGGCCTGGAAGGAATAGGCTACATAGGGAACCACAAGCAGTTTTGAGTTGCTAGAGACAAGAAGAAGATGTAAATGAAGCTAGAGAAAAAGGTAAGGGATAGATAATGGTGGACTCTGAATGCTATGAAGGGAAACTTCTATGCTGCTGGTGGGAATGCAAACTGGTGCAGCCACTATGAAAAACAATACAGAGATTTCTCAAAAAATTAAAAATAGAAATACCATATGATCCAGTGATTCCACTTCTGGATATTTATCTAAAGAGCATGAAAACACTAATTTGAAAAGATACATGCACCCCTATCTTCATTGCAGCATTATTCACAAGAGTCAAGACTTGGAAGCAACCTAAGTGCCCATCAAGGGACAAATGCATAAAGAAGATGTGGTATATATACACGATGGAATATTACTCAGCCATAAAAAAGATGAAATTGTGCCATTTGCAACAACGTGGATGGACCTTGAGGGTATTATGCTAAGCAAAATAAGCGAGACAGAGAAGGACAAATACCGTATGATTTCACTCATATGTGGAAGATTTAAAAAAAAAAACCCAAAAACATAGATATGGAGAACAGATTAGTGGTTACCAGAGAGGAAGAGAGTAGGGAAGGCGAAAGAGATAAAAGGACATATATGTATGGTGATGCATGGAAACCAGACTTCTGGTGGTGAACATGATGCAGTCTATACAGAAGCCAAAATATAATGATGTACACCTGAAATTTACATAATGTTATAAACCAATGTAACCTTAATAAAAAAAGAGAAAAGTGTAGACCATCATGTCTACAATGGAGAAGCACTCCATTGTTTTAAGGCAGAAAAGTGACATGGCAAAATTAGAGTTTTAAATACATTATTTCAGTGACTGTAAAGAGAACAATTCAAAAAGGGTTGTAGTGGCACCTAGGGTTGTACCTATATTTGAGGTAGACAAAACAAAGGAGATTTGTTAGCAAATTGTTGTTCTAGTTTAGGTAAGAGATGAATAGATCTGAGGCATGGATAGCGAAGATGAAGAGGTGGGAACAGATCAAGCAATGTTTAGGAAGTTAAATTGTCAGGGCATGATCATCGATTGGATTTGAGAAGTGAAGGAGAGAAATTACTAAAGAATTCTCTTTTGGATGACAAATATGGATGATAGGGTCAGGAGTTAAGATTGTGTCTACAGAGGAGAAACTAGTTTAATGGAGATGAAGAGGTCCATTTTAAACATGTGAAGTCCCAGGTACCTGTGGGACAGCCAGAATGAGCCAGAAGGGACAGCATTGGAACTCATCTCTGTACAGGTGGGAGCTGGAACATTGAGGGTGCATCAGATCACTCAGGGAACATCTGCAGAGTGAGAGGAGGGCTGGTCAAGGGAGATTCCAGGGAGAAGATAGATAGACCACCAAAGAAGGTAGAGAAGGATGCTCAGAGATGTATTAGAGGATGAGGAGAGTGTGGTGTCCTTAAAATAAATAATAAATTTAAGAAGGAAGAGATCAGGGGCCGGCCCCATGGCTGAGTGGTTAAGTTCGCGTACTCCGCTTCAGTGGCCCAGGGTTTTGCCGGTTCAGATCCTGGGCACAGACATGGCACCACTCATCAAGCCATGCTGAGGGAGCGTCCTACATAGCACAACCAGAAGGACCTACAACTAGAATATACAGCTATGTACTGGGGGGCTTTGGGGAGAAGAAGAAGAAGAAAAAGAGAAGATTGGCAACAGATGTTAGCTCAGGTGCCAATCTTTAAAAAGAAAGAAAAGAAGGAAGAGGTCAATAGTATTATGTGTAACAGAGGCGATGCAATATAGGGCTCGAGGAAAATACTTTAAAAGGCGAAAGATTTATGCGATCTGAAGAGAAACCAGAGTATCGAGGAAAATACTTTAAATCTATCCTCTTAGATATCATTTCGAGAGCCGTTGTCATAGAGTAGTAAGAGGTTGACATGCGAGTAGGGAGGCGACCTCCTTGAATATCCAGGGAGGATATTCAAACCAGACAATGACAGCACCAGAAGGGAAAATTATTGGCTAGTCTCATGTATAAATATAGATACACAAAAACTAAATAAATACTTACAGTTCATTGAAAATATAATATAATCAAGGAGGATTTAATTTCAGAAGTGGAATGATACTTTACTTTTTTTTTAATCTATTAACATAATTCACCATCTTATCCAATTAAGGGAGAAAACTAAATGACCACCTCAATAAATAGAAAAAGAAACATTTAATAAAACTTAACACTTTATGATTTTAAAATACCCTTAGAAAACTAGAAATAGACTGTCTGATATAATATCAAAAATAATAAAAAACGTACAGCAAATATCATACTTAAGGGTGAAATAATGGAAATATTCTCTTTAAAGTCAGTACAAGATATGGCTATTGTATCCATTCCACATTTTCCTAGAGGTCCTAACCAATAACAAGAAAAGACAAGAAAAAAAGACAAGGCATCAGAAAGGAAGAAACAAAGTCATCATTATATGAAAATAATATGATTATCTACACAGAACATTCGAGACAAACTTTTGACATGTAATCAATACTTATAAGAGAGTTCTTCAAGGTTGATGGACACAAAATCAATGTTTAAAACCAATAGCGTTTCTATACATCAGCAATAACCAATTAGAAAATATAATAATAATACCTAAATTATAGTTTCAAGAAAAGCCATAACGTATGTACTCAGAAATAAAACTAACAAAAAATGTCTAAAACCTACATGAAAAAACTATAAAATTTTATTGATGTATATAAAATAGGAGAGATATACCATGTTCTTGAAGGGAAAACCCAGTGTCATAAAGAGGCAATTCTCCTCAGTGTACAACTTTTGTTAAATTTGCAGTCAGAATCCCAACAGGGTGTTTTCTGGAATTTGACCAATTGATTCTGAAATGCACACGGAAGACTTCAGGGCCAAGAACAGGAAAGGCAATTTTGAAAAAGAAAAGTAAGAAAGGGGAGAAATTAACACAGTGTGGTACTAGAGCATAAATAGATAAATGGACCAATAGAACAATTCAGCAAGCAACACACGAGAACCTGGTATGTGATAGAAGTGAAAATTCAAAGCAACAGAGAAAAGCTGGACTATTCAATAAATGGTGCTGGATCAATTAGTAACCATATAAGGAAGAATTAGATCCTTCCCACTGTACACATAAATAAATATCAAGTGAATTAAAGACATCAGTGTGAAAGAAGGAATAATGAAGCTTTCGGAAGATAACAGAGAAGAATGTATTCATTACTTCAGAGTAGGGAAGACTTTTTTCTTTTAAGGAAGATCAGCCCTGAGCTAACATCTGCCAATTCTCCTCTTTTTGCTGAGGAAGACTGGCCCTGAGCTAACATCCGTGCCCATCTTCCTCTACTTTATATGTGGGACACCTACCACAGCATGGCTTGCCAAGCGGTGCCATGTCTGCACCTGGGATCTGAACAGGCGGACCCCAGGCCGCCAAAGCAGAACGTGCACACTTAACCGCTGCGCCACCGGGCCAGCCCAAGAGAACGCTTTTTTAAGGCATGGAAAACTTAAACCATAAAAACAGATGATAAATTAAAATTGAAATTTCTGGGGCTGGCCGGGTGGTACAGTGGTTAAGTTCACACGTTCCTCTTCTTGGTGGCCCGGGGTTCGCCGGTTCGCATCCCAGGTGCGGACATGGCACCGCTTGGCACGCCATGCTGTAGTAGGTGTCCCACACATAAAAAAGTAGAGGAAGATGGGCACGGACGTGAGCTCAGGGTCAGTCTTCCTCAGCAAAAAAAAGAGGAGGACTGGCAGTAGTTAGTTCAGGGCTAATCTTCCTCAAAAAAAAAAAATTAAAATTTCTTTTTGAGAAAAGATATCATAAACAATGTTAAAAGACAAGACTAGGAAAAAATATTTCCAATTCAAATAACTGACAAAAGAGTAGGGCACAGCATATATAGAGAGAGAACTTTCATAAATCAATAAGAAAAGGCAAAAATGCAATAGAAAAAAAAAGTCAATGAATGTGAATAGGCAATTCCGAGAAGTGAAAATCAAATTGCCAATAGCATATGAATAAATGCTTAACCTCTCTAGAGGAAAAAGCAAAATGTAAAATTGGATTGCTTCTCATATATATGAGAAAGGCAAAATTAAAAAATCTGATAGTGCTAAATATCAGCAAGGATGTGAAGATAAGAAACTCTCATACTTTGCTGATGGGAAAGTAAATTGGTACAACCACCATGGAAAACAATTTGCAAATATTTTGTAGAGGGTAATAAATGCATACCCTACTACATAGCAACTCAATTTCTGGACATATATCTAGAGAAACACTTGTATATGCACAAGGAGAATTGCCTTAAGGATTGTCAATGCTTTATTGTTTGCAATAGTAAAAAACTGGAAACAATGATCAATAGTGAAATGTATAAATTAATAATGGACTATTTATATGATGGATAACTATACAGCAATTAAAATGAATGGACTAGATCCATGAATATTGACATAGATAAATCTTGAAAACACAACACTGAATGCAAAAAATAAACTCCAGGGTATATTATGTATATGTAAATTTCATGAAGCCACATAAAAATTCAGCAGAAAAAATCACCAAAGGATTTGCATACACACGTATGTATGTGCATGTGTGAGAAAGATACATACCAACATTAGAGTAGTCATGACATCTTGGTAGCTAGGAGAGAAGGGGATTGGTTGGGGTGTAAAGGGGACTTCAGCTATATGTACAGGAAATATTTCTTTATTTTAGAAAAAGTAGGGCCGGCCTGGTGGCGCAGCCGTTAAGTTTGCACGTTCCCCTTCTCGGCCGCCCGGGGTTCACCGGTTCGGATCCCGGGTGCGGACATGGCACTGCTTGGCGAAAGCCATGCTGTGGTAGGCGTCCCACGTATAAAGTAGAGGAAGATGGACACGGATGTTAGCTCAGGGCCAGTCTTCCTCAACAAAAAGAGGAGGATTGGCAGTAGTTAGCTCAGGGCTAATCTTCCCCCCAAAAAAAAGGAAAGAAAAGAAAAGAAAAAGTAGTGACTGGGAGGTGAGGAGCTAGTGAAGACAGTGAGTTTAGTCTACTTTTTCAAAAAGTTCAGATGGAAAAAGGAAGAAGAAAGATGGACAGTGACTTGAGGAGGACACTGAGTTGGGAGACCCCTCCCAACGTTTTTATTATGACAATTTTTAAACATACAGAAAAGTTGGAAGAATTGTACACTGAAAATCTCTGTACCCACCGCCTAAATTCTACAAAGAGAATTTTGCTATATTTAGTTTATCACACCATCCATCTATCCATCCATCAACACATCTTATTTTGTGGATGCATTTCGAAGAAAGTTGCAGACATCAATGTACTTCATCAGTCAGGAGCTTTTTGATTAGATGGAAGAAATGAACACATAAATTGAGGGAAGGAGCCAATGTTGAAAGCACAGTTGAAAGAAAAGAGAGAGAAAATCACTGCTCAAGCCCTGAAGGACGTGGGAGAATTTGGTTTTTGAAAAAGAGGAAGGACCTCTCATCCTCTGAGGCTGAAGGGAAAGATGGTGGTGGGTGGGGATGTTGAAGGACATCTTGCTCAGTGGCCTCAGTTTTTCTCCTTGAAATTGGGGGCAGAAATATTTGTGGAGAATGAGAGTTGGGAGTTGACTAGGTCTTGAGGAGAAAAACAAAGATTAGTTATATTTACTGGAGAGAATGGAGAAGGAATTGATCAAAGACAAGTTAAGGAACTGATGGAGTCTCTGAGGGCGCAGCTGAGCTTGAATCTGTAGCAGCACAAGACTCTAGATTATGTGAGTTTTCTCTAGCCTGCAGCTGTTTGAGAAGGAGGAACAGAAAAAGCAGACTGTGGGGGTGATCCAGAGTTGACAGTGTGCAAGGAAATGGAAGAGAGTAGTATGAGAGTATTTCAGATGAGCAATCATTAGTCCTAGACAGGGCATGGACTAGGAGAGTCTAGGAATAAAATAAAGAGATCAGCAGATTTGAGGTCTCATGAAATGTAGAAATGGCCCCTTTGCTAAGCCACAAATTTAGAGAGAAACTTTGCTCTAACTAGGCTCATTGCTACCACTCCAAACATAGAAACAAATCTTGAGCAAGAACAAAGTCCTAATGGCCTCTCCAAAAACTTTGCGGCCGCCCTCACCCCATCTCTGCATTTTGACGGAAACTTTACCCAACTGGGACATTAAAAAATGTGTGCCAAAGTACAATATTTGAAGCCCATCTCTCTCACCCCTATAATCCTCAGTCACTGATTAAAAGGGAAACACTTCTAGTCACCTGTCCTCTCTTTTACCCTCATCCCCTTAACAGTTTAGTACTTTCTGACGTCTTCAGCTTATCGCTATGAACTGCCTCTTTCTCATCTCTTGTGCCTATCACCACAAAGCCCTTAATCATCCTTTTCATGGAACCATCTGGAACCGTTATTCCATTGTCAATAAAATACTCTACATTCTTAATATTTCTTCTTGGAAGTATACTCTCCATTTCTTGCCTTGAATTAGGGGGTCTCCTTCAAGGCTAGGATTTGCCTTGCAAATTCTTCTAGTCCGGTGCTGTTCATTCTCTCATGCACTTTGTACTGATGTGCTGTAGAGGGAGTTGGGGTGCAGGGGTTGGCATTTGGCTGGCCTCCCCTTGCTACTTCCAGACCATCACTCTTTAACTTTCATGTAAAAACTCTTCCTTCTCTTGAGAATAAGCTCTACCCTCTGCTCCTCCCTGCTACTAACCAACCTTCTGGTTGCTTCCTTTCATTCCCCAAAGACTTTCAGATATAATTCACAGTTGTCCTCTTTATCCCACCTCCTACCACCATCCTAGGAGTTCAATAACCTAGCTTCCTAATTTTTGTACCTCCTTAACCCTAGTCACCTTCTCCTCCACTCTACTTAAGTCACCACTTCCCAGGAGCACATTCTATATCTTGTCATCACTCAGACATTACGCCTCAGCAATCTTAAATTCTAATAGCCTAAGGATGTCCTGTTATAGACCAATGGGAAAATGACCCAAAAAGCTTTCCAGATTTCTTATTCTCTATACTAGCCATCAACCCTGATCAATAATGGTGACACATTCAGGAGCTGCTATGACCATCTTCATCCATATTTGGACAACAGCTTACTAGGCATATATTTTTGGTTTTTTTTTTTGTCTTTGCTCACAAGAGTCTTAAATAGGCTCTGGCTATTATAACTGATGTCTTGATACGTTTATTATAATAAAGGCAAAATGAAAATGGGCCAGTGTAGCCTCCCACATGTTGACCAATTATGATAATATTCCTTTCAGGGTAATGTGAAGATAGTGGAATCATTTAAAAAATCACTCCTCTAGGGGCCAGCCTGGTGGCATAGTGGTTAAGTTCACATGCTCTGCTTTGGCGGTCTGGGGTTCATGGGTTCAGATCCCGGGTGTGGATCTACACTCTGCTCATCAAGCCATGCTCTGATGGCGTCTCACATACAAAATAGAGGGACATTGCCACAGATGTTAGTTCAGGCACAATCTTCCTCACCAAAAAAAATCTCTCCTCTAGAATCATTGGCTTTAATTTTTTTATTGCATCTTTTGAGGACTCCTTAGAACAACAGAGCTAAAGAAGTGATCATTTTCTTTGGTGAGGGTGAAGTAACTTGGTGTTTCTATAGTTACTGGAAGAACACAGAAATTAACTTGCTGAAGATTAACTCCTTCAGAGATTGTGTTAGTTAATAGATGGTTGGTACTGTGAATTCCAGGCACAGCTGGATTACACAAAAGATGTGGTGTTTAGAGCACTGGCAAAAGCAGAAGCAAACAAGAATACATACAACATTTTTAAGAGTTTGAGATTTGCCTTTTCTAAATCAAGTTCTGTAGTTGTCATCACTGAAAAAACATCAGAATTTTGTTGCTCTTTGGGGCCGGCCAGGTGGTGCAGTGGTTAAGTTGGCATGTTCTGCTTCTCAGTGGCCCGGGGTTCACCAGTTCAGATCCCGGGTGCGGACATGGCACCGCTTGGCAAAAAGCCATGCTGTGGTAGGCATCCCACCTATAAAGTAGAGGAAGATGGGCATGGATGTCAGCTCAGGGCCGGTCTTCCTCAGCAAAAAGAGGAGGGTTGGTGATGGTTAGTTCAGGGCTGATCTTCCTCAAAAAAAAAAAAAAAAAAAAGAATTTTGTTGCTCTTTCTAAACACTTTGCAAATTTCTTTTTAATTACATGGGGTGAAGTGGGGAACCTTATTATTTTCAGTGCTTAGGACTTAAATCTAAAGGATTAATCTAAAGGATTTAATTAGGCCCTGATGTCAAGGGCCCTTGTGGTTCCATCTGAGTGTTTTTATTCTTTTTGCATTCCTCTATTTGAATGCTGAGGTGAGGTCATTATTTTGGAGAAGCTTTGCCAAGAAGAAATGACTGGTGAAGGTCTGTTTGTCTCTGGCCTGTTCCACTGCTTTCCCAAACAATATCATCATTGGTTAGTACAAACAGTGACCTTCTCTTAGGGGCCATGGGCCAGGTATAAAAGAGGACTCACAAAACCCAGGAAGATTCCCAAGTCTTTCTTGGTACCAATGAATGCATAAGATCAAACGGTTTCTAAATTTATAATCACCTTCAAATGTTGCTGTGAGGAGAGTCAGACCTCCGTAAGTTCTCTACATCAACCTCAGTCAGTTTCCCCATTTAGAAGACTCACTTCCTTTCTACCTGACCCCCTTCCAAACTTGACTTACGCCACAGCTTTTGTTTTTATCCATCTCTTTCTACCCAGAATGCAGTGGAATGAATGGCAGCCACCCAACCACTCGAGGTTTGCTGTCCTGCCCTCCTGAACAAAGAGACTGAGAAAATGGAGAAATAGTTCCTTTTAAATACAGACCCGTTTCAGGGAATTAGCATTATATTTTCTTTTATTGCATTACATTCTGCTTAAGATTGAGGATGCAGGATGCTCTTGATAAGGGACAGACAAGGTTGAAAAGGGGGACATACTGTGCAATGAGGAACAGCTGAGAGCTACAAAGATAGGGCTGTGCTCATGTATAAATAGAAATGTTGCTGCTACCCTGATGAATCAGACCAGATGTTTCTCTGATGTCTCTGTTTGGTCCTTTGGTTTAAAAAAAAAAGTATAATTTTGCTAAAATTATATGTGGGGCCAGGAATGTGGCACAAATGCTTTAAGCTTAAATGATATGTAAAAGAATAAAATTACTTTGCTGAGGAAATCTTTATCAACAAGAAAAATATCCATTTAGAGAAGGACACGGAAAAGGGCAGGAAGGAAACAATCTGTTGATGGGTTGATGAATTGAGATTCAGGAGATCTGAATTCTAATCCTTCCTCTGTCAATAGTTGTGTGACCTTGGGCAAACCATGTCATGTTCCTGGTCTATATATGTTTATTTTTCAAATGGGGGAGGGGCAGGGGAGAGAATGGGGGTACATGGCTGAGTTCATTAAATTGCTTTTTTAGTGTCTTTTGCAGCCCCAAACATCTATGAACACAACCAGGTTTTCCTTTTCAGTTTAATTTTTTGTTTCCTGGCTTCTGGTTTCACTGAGGGGTTGATACGTGAAAGACATCGTCGGGGATAAACATGAATAACTCAAGGCCTTTGCCCTCAAGATGTTGATAAGCTAACAGCAAATATTAGAGTTACACAAAGGACTGTAGCACAAGATACTGTGATTGGTTCCAGAAGATGGACAGGAACAAATACCATGGGAACTCAGAGGAGGCAGAGATCATTGCCAGCTTGGAGGATAGGAAATGACTTGCTGGAGGAGGACATTAGCATTTGATGGAGAGGGGAGGGCTTGAAGGTTGGGCTTTTAGCAGGCAGGGATGGAGGAAAGGACATTCCTAATATAAGAAAAGAGCAGAGGCAAGGGGCAAGGAAAGTGCTGATGTATTTAGGGAACAGTGAGCCATTTGGGTTGGCTGAGCACAGGCAATGAGTCAGGTAGTCATGTGGTTCAGGACCACACTTGGGAGGCCCTCTTTTTACCGAGGAAGGTGTGCCCTGAGCTAACATCTGTGACAATCTCCTCTATCTTCTATGTGGGTCACTGCCACAACATGGTTGACAAATGGTGTAGGTCTGTGCCTGGGATCCAAACTGGTGAACCTGGGCTGCAGAAGCATAGTGCAGGGAACTCAATCACTATGCCAAGGGGCCGGCCCCCTGGAAGGCCCTTTTAACCTCAATAGAGCATGCATTTTACTCAGTAGGCAGCAGGGAGCTGTTTTTGAGCTTGTCTGTGACCTGGTCTGAACTGTGCCTTAGGATAATTCACCTACAGCAGAGTGTAGCAGGAACTGGAGGTGGAAAGCCCTCAGGGAAGGGAGGACAGCTGACAAGCTAATGCATAATCCTGGTGAAAGCTAACCAGGCCTGAGCTAGGATGGTGTCAATGGGAATGGAAAGCAGCGGTTGGATTTATGCAAGCTAGGGTGGAGGAGAGGACTCAAAGGTAACTTCATGTTTAAGCAAGTCTGAGGTTGAACCTTCTAGTTCAACTAACATAAAAAGGAAATTCAAGAAAGGAAGGGTGTTTGGGCCAGGAAAGGAGGGGAAGGAGTTCACTTTTCAGGCATTGAGTCTGAACTACGGGAGGCATATCTTAGCAGAGGTGTTTAACATTTACAAACTCCTGACTCGACCTCAGTACTGTGCATGGGGCTGGAGAGGGTATCTCAAAGACATTATCCAAGTGCGAGAGGAAATCATAGAAGTTAATAGAACCCCAGGGAATTGGAGAGTGAGACAAGAAGAACACAGACAACAGAGTCCCAAGAAATGTCGAAATTCTTCCTTACAATGAACTGGGCACGGTCAATGTTATAAAATATAATTAGGAGAGTCCTGCATCATTGTGTCCAAGGGGAGAGGGAATATTGAAAGGGAGCGGCTGGTGAACTACAGTTTGAAAGTTGCATTCCTGCTTGGGGGATTAGCTGCTTAGAGGTGGCATCTAGATAGGAACTGGCTTTAAGAAAATAGTTAAGAGCATTTGTGAAGAGGGAACCTCTTATGTGTGTGTTTTCTGATAGACAAACATAGGAGAAAATTGGACACATACCAGGTCCTCAGGTTGTGACATCAACAGTGCAAATCCTCACCTCTCCTTAATATTGGCGATGTGTACTCAGAAACCAAGGCCTCTTTCTTTCGGAAATCTCAGATTACTGCCAGCCTTTGTTTTTCAGACTAGTAATACCTGGGGAATTTAAGATTATTTTTCCTCCTCCAAAGTTCCCCAATGATTAGTTCCCACTAGTCCTGGGTCTTGGGTTTGATTCCTAGAGTGGAATTCCAATAACAATAAATATGTAGATCACCTCTGAGAGCTTAGTGTCTGAAGCTCTAGAGGGAGGAAAAAAGAGGAGGGGGTTGGGCAGGCAGGGAAATGAGACTTTAGCTCTATTGTAGTTCACACACAAAGGCCTGTTTGCAAACTACAATGTAAACTAAGACTTTATCAGCCAAGGATTTATCTTCACATTAGGATCTGGGATTACATCAGGGAGATAGCAGTGGCACAAATCCGAGTAGGATTAACTGCCTCCCAGCAGTGCAAATTGGTTTATCACTTTTGTTTGTTTGCTTTGTTTTTCTTCTGTATTTTTCTTATGTGATAATAATTTGCAAAAACCCACGAAATACTTACTTTGGGCTCCACAATTGTTAGAACAACTCTACCCACCAAAAGAACAACAGCAACAACAATAAAAAAAACCACTTAAGGAATCCAGATTCATCAGTGAATTAAAAAATTACGAGACTAGGGTTTTAATCTGTCTTCTCACTAGCTATGTTACTTTAGGTAGGTTGCTTCATAGAATTCTATGCTTCAATTTTTTTCATAGGCTAAATGGTGATTTAAAAAATACTGGTTGTACTTATCTCATAGAATTATTGTTCAGGGTGTAAAAGTATTTTCTCTTTAAATTATAAACATTAGATAAATTCCAGATGTAGTATTACTTAGGCGACTAGATAAGCACTGCAGCTAGTCTGGGGTCTGAATGGGGAGGTGAAGCAGGGACCAGGATTTGGAGAGTCTAGATGAAGAAAGTAGGATTCCTGAGGGTTGGCAGAAGCTGCTTCTTCAGCTCAAGAATGGATGATGCCATGAGAGAGCAAGCTTGATTAAAAACTTCTGTGAATGTTTCATACACCGCTCCTAATGCTGCTTTGAGATAATTGCTTGGGAAAATAAATTCCTTATATGACTAATAAAGAGATGCTCAAATTTGTACATCTGATGCCCATTATTCACTTGCTCTCTGACTTCTGTTACCATGACTTCAACAGTAATTTAGTATAAATAAAAATGCTCTAGCTCTGTTCAGTGCTGGACCCTGTAGTCTCTGAGCTTCAACACCTTCCCTTGTCCACTCAAGCAGTGAAGAATATGATGGTTTAGACTTGGAAGTCTGACTATGAAGACAGATTAGAAGAAATCAGTGTTCTAGTTATTGGAAATGATCACTCCAATACATCACCAAGCCACATATCAGCAAACTTAACCAAAAAGGTTCTTGAGGAACGAAGTTGGAGTAATCAACATCACTGAGACATTGCAGACCTATCTATACTCATGGTTGATTTGCCAGGTAACTTGGCTGTTCTTCAGTGTCCTCACCTGTTAAACAAGAGGCAGGATGAGATTATCTCTAAAGCCACTTTCTACTTTGAAATACTGTGACTTTAAATAAGAGTTTGGAGAAAATTACAAAATGCATATTCATAGCTCTTGAAAAGCCCAAACAACACACCAGGATCCCACAAAACCAGAAAATGAAAATCTCCACTTGTAGACCAGTCTCTGTGCAAAGTAGGGACAAATGAGGGGAAAAAACCACTAAAATAACCCCCAAAAAGTGTTAAAAAAGGAAGCCACATATACTTGTGGAACGCTTGCTCCATTTCAAGTAACCATGTTCAAGAAACACTGTTGGAGACCTACTATGTGCAAGACACTATTTTCAATTTTAAGGTTATTATTACATTGCCAGCAATCTCTTAAACCTCAACTGGTGAATACCGCCTTGAGTGGGCACAAAATTAAAGCCAAGGTCAAGGGAGACAGAGTCCACCAACAGACCAAAAATAAAACACAAGTGACATCATGAGAGGAAAAGAAGCCAACAAATTGCACAAAGATCAAAGGCAAAAAAAGAGAAACATGTTTGGTTAATACTGGGCTTTCGAGCATTTCATGTGCTTGCGAGGCCCGTCCATCCATCCACACGACACTTCTTAACCATGCTATTCTAAACCGATGACAAGTCCAGCTTCAGCGCGGACAGGGCGCAGAGCGCGGATCCCACACATATCCCGCAATCCCAGACCCCGGTGCCAACTCTCCTCCCTGGGAGGAAGGAGTCGTTTCTTCTAGGGTGACTGTAAAATAAAGCAACCTCTCCGAATCTCTTCGTCCAATAAGAAAGAAATGTTGGTCCGAACAAATAAAAACATCAATACACACATAAAAGGAAAAGGGTGAGAAGAGGAGAAAGGGAAACTCTTTTCTTTTCTTTTTAAATTTCCCGCACCCCTTTCCCTCCCCGCCTCCCCACGCCGCCTCCACTTGCAGCCGCGCCTCGGGAGACCGGGACCACGCACGGCTGGGCGGTCGGGGAAGGGGATTTGCAGGGGAGGCGGGACTGGCCAGACGAATCATTCGGGGTCCGATTTTTCCTGCCTTCGGTGGCAGTTCCTCCTCTGCTTCATTACTCGACTGCACACGCGGCCGGCTCTCGGCCCTCGATTGCTCAGGCCTATCACCCTGGGATGCCGCCTGCCGCCGCCACCGCCGCGGCTGCCGGGCTTGTGGGATCCGCGGCGGAGCCGGAGCCGGAGCCGGAGCCGGAGCCGCGGCGGGAGCCGTGGCCTGAGAGTTAGGGGGGGCGGGCCGGCTCATTCCTGCGTGGGGGCTGAGGACAGGCGCACGAGAGCCCGGGGCCACCGGCCCCCCTCAGGCTGAGGGAGCGGACACTCGGAGTCCCTGAGGCGGCGGCGGCGGCGAGAGCCGGTCAGAGGGGGCGGCCCCTGGCGGCGACGCCCCCAGCCCAGCCCAGCCCGGCCCTGCCGGCCTCCCCGCAGCCCCAGCCCGAGCCGGGTCTGGCCGCGAGAGACGCCGGCGGGGGTTAAGGAAGGCGGCGCCGGGGGAGCAGGCGGGCGAGCCGCCCCTCCCGGGTCCTCCACGTCCCCTCCCGGGAGGGACCCACACCTGAGCCCGGACCCACCTCCGGCCGGGGCCACGCTGGATCCGCCTCCCGGCCTGGGTTCCGCCCGCCGGCTGCAGGTGGGCTGCGGCGCCCGAGCCGCGGGCAGTGGGCGGCGGGGACGGAGGTGAGCGGCTCCGCGCCGGCAGCCGCTCGGTCCTGCCCCCGCCGCGGCGCTCTCCTCCTCCTCCCCGCGGGCAGGGCGCCGAGCCGCGCGCCCGCCCCGCCGCCGCCGCCGCCGCCGCCTCGTCCCTCCGGGCACCATGGAGCTCTCGCCGTCGTCCGGAGGAGCCGCAGAGGCGCTGTCCTGGCCGGAGATGTACCCGGCACTGGAGTCCGACTCGCCGCTGCCCCCGGAGGAGCTGGACGCGGTTGTCCCAGTCAGTGGGGCCGTGGCCGGTGGCATGCTGGATCGGATCCTTCTGGAGTCCGTGTGCCAGCAGCAGAGCTGGGTCCGGGTGTACGGTAAGGACCACGGCCCGTTGTAGAGGCTGGTGTTTCTTTGCTCAGGCTAAATTCATCCCCTAGTCTCAGTCCCATCCCTCCCGGGTCAGTTTCCTACATCCCTTTTTGTCCTGGGGTGCGTTTCTGACAAGTTTCTCCACGCTAGCTCTTGGGGAGTGAGATGTGACTCAGAGTGGTCTTTGGACCCTTTCAGGCACCTGCAGTAAGTTTAAGGTTGAGTTGGGCTATGCAGACTTCATTCTTAGGCGATTACTTCCCGGGAACTGTCAGCCAATCTTCAAGAAGGTGTGATAGAATACGGCATGAAAGCGAGTGAATGGGGTTTCATTTCTTTCTCTGGAGTGAGGCAAGACTGGAAACCAAGATGCTATGAAAAAGCTTTGCAGAGGATAAGATAATAATAAAATGAAAACCCCAGAATACTTATTTGGTGGGAAGAGACTCATCTATAACCTCTTTCTGAACCTCACTTTCCAAAGGCAACCTCTTAGTCCAGGGGGTGTGGATTGTTTCAGCTTGCACTATTGTTTCTGATTCTCTTTGTAAAGTGACTGGGTTGCTACTCAGCAAGTTAAAAGTGATGAACACACTAAAACTTTCCCTTTTTTGTATTCCTAGTAACCACCTCTTTAATTAAAACTGAATGATGAGATTGTATTAGAGTGAGCCTTGTGGCAGCATTAAAACCACGCTGGTTTTGAAAACTCATAGCCCAAGGATTTATAGCCTGGCATTCAGGACTGAGTTGTGGCTTTCCAAAATATTGAAACGTCACGATGTTTATTACTTAGCTCACATGAGCACAAAACACATTAGTAATGTGGCTGAGTATAAGACAGCAAATTTGAGGCACCTGGGATCAAACACAACGTTAAGATGTTATCCTGCAGTCATGTGCATCAAAGCCTGCAGTCATCAAGTACATTATGTTGTTTTTTCTTCATCCTTGTGAACAGGGTATGTATTTACTATTCAGGAGTGACCAAGATTTAGACGTTGTCTCTCTGCATAGTTCTGTTGATTTCACTTCAAGTCTATCACTATCAGAAAGACCACAGACCCAAGAGTACAGAGATTGGAGTTTTTGTCTCAGTTCTGCCACTAAGTAGCTTTGTGATTTGGGGGAGATCAGGTCACGTTTTTGACCTCTGATTCCTCATCTGTAAAATGAGTGGATTGATTAAATAATCTTTTGATGACCCTTTCAGTTCTAGAAATCCAGTAATTCTTATAGCCAATTCTTAAGGATTTATGTATGCACCACTTATTTTGCTGGATGTTTATAAAATGTTTCTTGATGTTATTCTAATTAACTGAAAGAATTAAAGCAAAGGAGTGGGAGATGATGCAAGGTCACCGAGTTCATTCTCAGCAGATTAAAAACTTTACTGCCTGATTTTCCATCCACTGCTAATCCCGCTTAGTTGATAATTTATAACAAAGGTTGATGAGAATCTGAAAATGAGCTTGAATTAGAGTATATTGTGGTTACAACATTTTCTCATTCTATTCTCCTTCCTATCCTTACACACTTCTTTGGCATATTGTTTTTTATGTGAAGTTAGAGATAGGGCCATGTTACTACAAGATTATGTGTATAATGTAATTCAGTATTTTATTGTCCAAAACTGTTCCATCTGGTTTTCAAGACCTAGTGTTAACTATCATTCTTTGCGCGTAACCCATAAAAACATGTGCTTGTTTTTGTTCATTCCTAGGGCTGGATTTGTGAGAAGTGTGTGTGTGTGTGTGCATGTATATGTATACACATATATTCTTAAATATATATGTGTATACATATACATATGTGTATATTCTCTCTCACGCACACATACATACTGTGTATTTCAGAGCCAAGCTACAGACTTTCCACTGCGTTGTAACTTTTTTCCTTCACTATCAATTAACCAGAACTTGTTTTTATTTACTGTTTAGTACTGCTTCTTTCCTTCCTCTAAGGCAGCTCATCCTGGATACTCCTTTGTTCTCTTTAGTTTGATGTAAATATTCCAAAACTATCTGAATGACTCTTGGCTGTTCTGTGTCCTTAGCTAGTTTTTAAGTCGCTTATTGTGTAACTCTTTGAAAAGCTGTGAAGAAAAAGAATAGAATGTAGAAAATCAATTTGGAAAATACTGGTTTGTTTTGGTTTTCTTGTTTACTTGTTTGTTTTGTGTGTTCAAAAACCTCTTTGTTTTGGAACATTTAGGTTCTTCTACACAATTTAAAGAGACTTTGATGAGTGTAGTCTAATGTTTTTGAAAGAAATCCAGAAATGAGAAACTAGTGTAGAGCATACAACTAGGGGTTGAGAACCTGGGTTTTCATTCTGCCTTTGCCACAAATTGGTTGTCTAACTTTGGGCAAGTAATTTTAACTCTGTGGGTCTAGGTTTCTACATAAAATGTGGAATCTGGAGTAATTGGTGTCTCTGGTCCATTTTAGCTTTAGAGTCGTCTGATTCTATGGCCTGGCCTATTATTTTACCTACAACTTGGCCTACCAGTTCCAGCTTAACTCTTGGGGCCAGGCATCAAGCAAGCCCCTAACTTAATGCATTTAAATCATGATTGTCAGGGGATCCTGGGGAGCACTTTTATCAAAAGGTCAATGAACTGAGTTCTGAAAGAAGACATGTTGAGGGCAGATGTATATTTGTTTGGAATGTTTTCACAATGATAGGAAGGTGGGGATGGGGCTCTTGCTCAGGTCTAGCTCATTCAGTTTTGAGACCTAACCTAAAATAGCCATGGGGGCTTTAAAGATAAGGTGCAAAATAAGGAGATGTGTTAAGAGCTGCTGGCTTCTGGCTATGGTGCACATCCTCTGCAATAGATTTATGTTTGAAATCAGTATGCAAACAAACAACAACAACAAAAGTAGCCCTCCCCCAAAGAATATCTTAACAGAATCTTTTAGGAACAACATTTTATTAGTTTGCGTCACTTGAAGCAAAATGTAAAGACTGGGCACTGTTTTGAGTTTCCTATTGATAGGTCTGGCTCTGTGGTCGATAATATGTGTATCCAGAGTTTTGTGGATTGCTGTTATTGGAAAACTTTTTTGGAGTATGTTCAGAGCTTTGTAATAGGTGGATCTACATTTAGAACACAAACAAATGCACATCTTTGAGACACAGCTAAGAAAATATTTATGCTGTCTTATCCTTCATTTTCTTTTAGTTGTAAAATGTTTCATTTGTTTTATTCCAGTATTATAATAAGTTGTGCTTGTGCCCTGTCAAGATTATAAAATTTTTGACACCAGGGAGTCTGTCTTGTTTATCTTTGTATTCCTATCTTGCCACCCCCTTTATTGTCACTGTGTCTAGCAGATTGGTACCTTGCTATTAGTAAGTTATTGTCTGTTGAATGTTGATCCATCTGTCCTTTGACCATTCAGATCTCAACCTGACTGTATGGGTGGTAGAGTAGCTTAAACAAAGGCATGCCACAAACAGCTAAATATGGATGCAGAACCCAAGAGCATCAAATGCAGAACATTTTTCGGATATTTATAGCCTCAAAGCAAAGTCAATTGGCTGAAAAAGCTCAGCAGCCTAGCAAAAGGAAACGGGAGCGGCAAAGCCAGCCTCACTGTCTGTGCTTTCTGGTAAACAATGAGAACATTAAAATTAACTACTTTACCATGAATGGATGGCAAGTGTAGGGCACTGTTTGGGAGAAATTTAAGATATCCCTCTCTAGCGGTGGCTGCATTGGAGCTCTGCAGGCATCAGCACAACAGGTCTGCAAGTGTATGCACAGATGTGCTCTTGGATAACTAGAAGGGAGATATTGTTATCACAATAAAGTGATCGCCAAGAAATCAAATACTTTTTAATTTTAATAGTATCAGCAGGTCTTACCTAAAATATTCAGCCAATAAAATAAATAACATTAACATTATTGTTTTCTGTTAAGCTTAGTATGCATCTCATTGTTTATTGATGACTGATAGGGACCTGCTGGAAAATTTCTAAAGGCTGATCCTCTTTCAGGGAGCAGAAAAAAAGGGAATTAATCATCTGCATCAAATACCATATAATTCTAGAAATGTGACAATGGGAATTTGGTAAGAATTTCTTGTGAACTGGATATGAATTGATGGGGGCAGAAGTCTTAAACCTGGTTGTAGTAAATAATGTTGCTTATTCTTCACGAATTAAGACAAGGATGAGATATATGTCATTGCATTTTTGGAGATTGTCTGTGTATTTACTTAAAATGTTGCAACCAGTAAAAGTCCAGGAAATTGTTTCATTTTGGTTCAGTATGAATTAGATGTGACTCACTGGCCTTATACAAAATGTTCTTAACATAACTAACTTTGAATATTCCTAGCGAATCACTCATTCTTACATGTCTTATATATGCACCTCCTGACGCCTGTTTTTTTTAAATTTGTGGATGAATGAAATTGTTCTACCAAAACTAAAAGTTTTGTGTGCTCTGTCTGGTTAATTGGTTGCTAGAAGAAAATCAGTGAATGTGTACCCATTGCATCGCAAAACCTGTTCATGTTACTTAAGTGTTTTAATTTCCTCAGTACTGTTCATTGAATGTTTACAAACTAGTATTAATACTTTAGGAATTCTTGGGGTCTTAAGCTTGTGTTCAGTACTTAGGTTGTAGCATTGACTTTGAATGTTGACACATTAATTTCCCACGATCACCAAATACATTTTATACACATTAAGAGTAGACAGTTCTTTACTAAAATAAGAACTTCCAAGAATGCCTAGGCACACGCTGTTTGTCTTAAATTATATTGATTTCAGATAGCCCCATTTTTTTCTTCCTTTGAGAGAAAATTTGTATATCTCATTTAAATTGTATATTCTATTAATGTTTACAGATGATGGACAATTTCCTTTATAACATCTTAGTATTTTTCTACTGTCTATCCTGTTGGTTTATTGCTATTTCATTTTCAAAGAATGAAAATATTTTTGAAGAAGGGAACGTCCACAATCTGTTTTTCAAAATTGTTTGGACTAGAGTGCTTGAGAATTCAAAATTTTTTGATTTCAGGAAATATAGTATATATACAGTGACATAAACCCCCTATTGGGGTCTGGAGCAACATCCAAGAATCAGTCATGTTATATTTCTGCAATTAAACAAATGAATATTCACATTAAGTATGGTTATGTTGGCGTAGGTCAGATTGTACTGCTAGAGAAGTTATGAAACAAGCTTTGGTTTTCAGAGCTTTCTGGGTTTAGGAATTGTAAGTGTGGATTTGAGGATCTGTACAAATTATCTGACGTAAATTATATGACGTTCTGGAATGCCCTTCTTTATTTCATAATAGTTTATAATGATTGCCTTTATCTTGTTCAGATAATAAAATTCAGTGCATACACCTTTAAAAATGATGTACAGTTGTGTCCAGTTATGTTGAATGAAATCGGTTTCTTATTTGCTAAGGAAAAGAGATTCACGTGACAGAGAAAGTAGGTTTTATTGAGATTACGAAGGAAATGGTGGCAAGGCCGCGGTTTCCAATGCTTTGTTTCATTAGGAAGAAGAATGAGGTAAGTTGAAGGGAGGGTTTATGTAATTGTTCTTCACAGTTCCTCTCTTCAGTGGCACAAAGTGGTTTGATCACCTTTTAAGCAGGTGAACCACAAAAAAGCATTCAACTAATGACTGAGTTAATCCAGAAAAAATTTAGCTGTCTGCTCCCTTGTCCCTCCCTGTTGGAATAACTTTTAAGTAAGTAGAGAGGTGTTTGGTCTTGTTAACAAGGAGGAGGAGTTTAAAGTGTGCAGAGGACACTTGAATTTGCTTTGTCCTGTCTAGGCGGAGGGATAATTGTTCTCTGATGTTCCTAAAAACACCTTTCCTCCTGAAGGCTACCAGGTGCTCTTCAAGACCTGTAGGTAGAGAACCGTTTACAGATTTAATGTAGCTTATTTTCTAGTGGACAGGCAGCCATCAAGAAGTACCTGATATGCAAATAGTAGGGAAAAGCCGTCAGGAAGCCCAGTGCCTTGGTGTTAGTGGGTGTCTGGTAAACAAAAGAAATAAAAATTGAACCCTTGAAGGCATGACAACATTTCATTTGCTTGCCTGTGATACAGAAGTCATCTTCCTTATCTCTATGCAGGGTTCAAATGTTGGGAGTCTAAGTTTTACCTTCCCTTACCAAGTGTTGGTTACATTACTTAGTCGTCTGTGTCTGCTTTGCTCATAAGGGTCCCATTTAGATCGTGATTGTATTTTTATTCCTCCATCAATTGTCTTCAACATCGTTGAAGTTCTATTCATGTTGTGTCATTTTCAGTAGGCTTTCTAGAAGTACCCCCTACGCTACTCCTGAGTCTAAGAGATTGATAACACTTGCAGATACTGTTTGGGAGGGTGAAAATTTAGAGAGGAAAGTATTTAACATAAGGCAAGAGAACAAAATTCAGGAGATTAGTGTGAAAAGTTACAAAGAAACTTCAAAGTTGACAGTCCTAAATATTTTTCAAAACAGTTCTGTAAGTTTCCTCATTAAGGAAACTGGCTCAGGAAGTTTAGCTTATTCCCAAAATTGGAGACAAATTCCACAGTTGGTCAGGATTAGAACTCTTAACCTCAGATTCCTTAGCCTCCTGTTTTAGCTTCTAGATCTTACTGCTTTCCCTTAGGGAGGTGGCCTTTCAAAGCTGAAGGTCAGGAAAACTCGACAGTGAGAAATACCAGATTGTTAGTTTCACAGTCTTTAAGGGAAATGCTGGAAGTACCATTACCTAGGTAACAGAAAACAAAAATGGACAAAACATCCAGAAAGTAGGAGGATGAGAATAATCTCATAATGATCCTTAAGAGGGCAGATTAGATATTTTTCTTCTCTGTTTTCCTAAATTCTTTATTCTGCAATTGGAAGTGATGTTTTAAGGAAATTTGAATGTTTCATTTATGATACTTAGAACCTTAGAAATACCTAATAACTTTCTACCTTTCCTTTTAACTTCTAACCTCTCTCATTTATATCATTAAAAAATTAATCTTTTTCTAATTTTGAATAAAATCTGTGTTTAATATAAAGGATTTTTAATTATGAGAAAATCCAAAGAAAATCCAAATCGTCTGTAATTTCATGTCTCAGAGATAAAACTACTCTTTTAATATTTTATTTTAGTCTTTTCTGTGTACAAATGTACATTTTTGTACATATTTGGTGTCATAGTGCATATACTTTGTATCCTGCCTTTTTTCTCTTAACAGTGTATTTTCTTATGTTTTGAAAATGTTTAAAATTTTTTCAAATATATTCTTATTTTTAATTTAATTTTAAAAATAGGTAATACATTTTCTTCTTTCAAAGTTCAAAAGGTATAAAAAGATATTCCATGAGGTATCTCTCACCCCTCCTCTCCACTTCTTTCTTACCATCTGGCAGGCAATCATTGTCCCTTCTACACAATTAATAAATGTTTGAAATTCTTGGCTATGCTTCCATACCTATTCCATCCACATAGAAGCAGATAAATAGATGTGTAAAAACTCTGCCAAGAATGGAGTCCGAGAAATTTAGTTAAAAAAAATCCTGGGTCATGTTTTTGCAAGGTTAATGAAATGACTAGAGCAGGCCTGCAAAAAGGAGGTTGGCTGGGTGTGCTGGGGGTCTGGAGCCAGTTGTTAATTGCTTTATATCTGAATTGATATCATAGTTTTTACTTTGTGTATACTTTTTTCTCCTTTTTTTTGGGAGGGAAGATTAGCCCTGAGCTAACATCCACCACCAATCCTCCTCTTTTTGTTGAGGAAGATTGGCCATGAGCTAACATCTGTGCTCCTCTTCCTCTATTTTATATGTGGGTCGCCGTCACAGTGAGTGATGTACATGGCTATCGATGAGTGGTATAGGTCTGCACCCAGGAACTGAACCTGGGCTGCTGAAGTGGAGCGTGCTGAACTTAACCACTAGGCCACAGGGCTGGCCCCTCCTTTTTTACATAAGTGATAACCCATTATAGGAATCGATCTGCACCTTGTGTTATTCCTCCCTCACCTCCCCCCTCCACACACACTTGTTGATACATATTGGGTATATTTTCCTGTCAACTTGTAAAACAGTTCCTCATTCTTTTTATGGCTGCATAATGCTTGGATAAGTCATAGTTTATTTAACCAGTTCCCAGGTTTTGCTGGTACAAGTGATAGTGCAGTGAATAATCTTGAAAGTAAGCAATTTTGGTTGGGTATACCTATATAAGAAAAATTCGTGGAATTGGAATTGCTAGGTCAAGAAACATGTATTTGTAATTTTGAAAAATATTCCCAAATTGCTCTTCCTAGGGGTTGCACCTATTTATATTTCACCAGCAATGTATGAGATTACCTATCTCCCCACACATAGGGAATTATCATGAATTTTTAAATCTTAGAATCTGAAAGGTAAAAAATAGTCTTAGTTTAATTTTTCACATCTCTTACATTAAATGTGATTGAATATTTTTTCAAGTGTAAGAGCCATTTAAATATATCCTTTTCTGTGAGCTGTATGTATCTCTTGATCATTTTTATTGAGCTGTTGGATCTTTTTCTTAGTGATTTGTAGGAACTCATCCTATATTAAATGAAGAGCCCTGTATCGGTGATGATTAGTTGCCAGTGTTTTCATTTGTCTTTTTTTTTCACTCCATGAGGAAATTATTTTTAAGCAGTTGTGTGTTTCAGTCTTTTCTTTTATAGCTTCTTGGTTTTATGTCATAATTAGAATGGCCTTTCCCATTCTGAGGTTATAAAATAATTCTCCCATGGTTTGTCTGGTACTTCTTTGTTTCATTTTCCACATTTAAATCTTTGATCCATTTGGAATTCATTCTGATAGAAGATATGAGATATAGGTACAATTTCATTTTTAGGAAGGTGGCTTTCCAGTTGTCCTAAAACTACTTGTTGACTGATCCATCTTTTCCCCACTGATTTGAGACTCCTCTATCTTTACTAGATAGATCGCCATTTGTATTTTGGTTTATTTCAAGGTTTTCTATTCTGTTGGTCTGTCTATATGCATATGCCAGTATCACGCTGCTTTATTATGGGGCTTTATAGTATGAAAGTATAATTTGTTAGTGACTCTAATTTAAAACATAACTTATTTAACCATTATCCTGTTTTGGGCATTAACATTTTTCAAAATTGTTATATTAAGTCTACTGATTGTCTTTGTGCAGAAGTCTTTGAATTGAACTTCTAACTATTTCCTTAGGCTGAATTCCTAGAAGAGTGTGTTTTTAAAGACCGGAGACTTAGTGCCAAATTGGTACAACCTTCCTGGAAAGCAGTTACTGCCACAAGTATATGAAAGTATGGCTCATAATTTTAAGTCCTACTTCTGTATTGCTACTTTCAATATATTGAAATATTTTTTGTTTTGAGGAAGATTAGCCCTGAGCTAACATCTGCTGCCAGTCCTCCTCTTTTTGCTGAGGAAGACTGGCCCTGAGCTCACATCCATGCCCATCTTCCTCTACTTTATATGTGGGATGCCTGCCACAGCATGGCTTGCCAACCGGTGCCATGTGTGCACCTGGGATCCGAACCGGCGACCCCCAGGCCGCCAAAGGGGAATGTGGGCACTTAACTGCCGTCCCACCGGCCCGGCCCCCTGCTGTTTTCTTTTTCCTCTTTTCACCCACAAAAGTCTAGTACTGTGTTAATAACTGAATTTTGTAGAATTGGATTAATTTAGGTATGTCCTAGAGAAGTTTATTATAATGTCAAAGCCAAATTCAAAGAATGACAACAAGAACTAATATTAATGACAAAACTAATTTAAAATCTTTTCTTCAGGGCCAGCCTGTGGGTTTGGACAAATGTATAATGACATGTATCTACCATTATAGTATCATGCAGAATATTTTCACTCCCCTAGAAATCCTCTGTGCTCTTCCTATTCATCTCTCTCTACGTCATAACCCCTGGAAATCAGTGATATTTTTATTGCTTCCATAGTTTTGCTTTTTCCAGGACGCTAAATAGTTGGAATCATACCCAAATTTTCTTTTATCAGTTAGCTGTTTTGTTTAGCATGTAATACGTATTCATAAGCTTGCCTTGCTAAGTCAGAAAGGAGCAAACTTAGGAAGAAAATCGTTTAACTTTTCACAGTGGTATAGAACAGTTTCAGAGTGAAATGAAAAAAAGACTCCTGTAGCCAGTTAATATTGTAGAGGTTTGTAGGAAATTTTGTTTGAATTAAATTTGGTCAGGATGTAATTTGTAAATATCTTGCTCCCTTGATTCCCTTAGGCTTGACTGTCTCTAATTTTCTGTGTATTTGTAAATTTCAAGAATGCCCCTGAGGAAACCCAAGGCCTTTCTCAGCATGCTCCTATTTTGAAATGGGCCAGTTTTGCCCAAGTGGTTGGTGATTAGTCTGTATCAATGGACAGACCTTGAAAAAGATGGCCAGTACAGTAGCTAACAAAAGATGTTTCAATGTCTAAAAAATGACTCTACCTTTGGTATTTTCTGGTTTCATAAAGACTTCTTAGTAGTTTTCCTTTATACAGACTGAAGATGTATACACTTATTTTTGGCTCTAACTTGATAACATAATTAAGAAAGAACAGAATCATATGTGATGATTCTTGTTGAAGTAGAAAGTTAGGCCAGAGGATTTGATATGGCCATATTTCTTGCTGTTTTGTTCAGGTTAGAAAGTCCTAAGTCAATCTCTTGCAAGTATACAAGAAATCACTTTAAGAAGAAATTTTTAATTATTTGCACTTCAGATTATGTTTTTTGGTGTACACTGTGATTGAGAGAGGTTTTATGTTGTAATGTCTATTGGCTGGTAATCTTTCTTTTTCTGTAGTTTTACTGGCAATGATAATGTTTCCCATATGTAACCAATAATGTTATTCCATTTACCTGTGAGTGTATTATGTATAGTTATGTTTTTACAAAGTTGTTTTTTTCCTACAATCTCAAAATACCCTGCATTTTTTTTCTTTTAACAAATTCGTGAAACATGATAAACCTTTTCTCCATTCTATTGGGGAAGTAATTATGAAAAAGTTAGTAATTTAAAGGTTCTTGGTGAAGTAAGATTAGAATCGGAGTTCCAATCTAGTACTTTTTTTGAAAGATTACCCTGTCTCTATTGTTTAAGTTCATCGTTACTATTTCCAATTTAATGTATTTGTGTTAAAATGTATCACAAGCTGTTTAAAGTAGCATTTTTATGCTTTTCTGAGTTGTCTTAGAATTTAGCAGTATGTCTTATTCTAGCTTTTCTGCCATTTTCAGAGCCATGTAGGTCAGAACGAATATTGACTTCTTCATTGGTGAGTGGCGGGAATAAAAGTGAGGATGCCAGGTGGAGTAACCAGTAAATTCTTTTGCATTAATTCATTTTCTTTTATTGTGGTAAAATGTGCATACCAAATTTCATTTTAATCACTCATAAGTTTACAATTCATTGACATTAAATACATAGACAGTGTTTTATCACCCTCACCATCATCTGTACCCCCAATTTTTTTTTTATCATTTCCAGCAAAATCTCTACCTATTAAACCATAGCTCTCCCTTTTCCCCTCCCTAGCCCCTGGTAACCTCTGTTCTACTTTCTGTCTCTAGGGATTTGCCTATTCTAGGTAACTCATATAAGTAGAATATACAAAGTTTGTCCTTCTGTATCTGACTTATTTTACCGAAGCATAATGTCTTCAAGGTTCATCCTCATAGCATATATCAAAGTTTCATTTTTTTAATGGCTGAGTAATATTCCAGTGTATGTATATACCACATTTTGTTTACATTCATCTGTCAATGGACACTTGGGTTGCTTCCACCTTTTGGTTATTGTGAATAACGCTGACCTAAACATTGGTGTGCCAGTATTTTTTCAAGATCCTGCTTTCAGTTCTTCTGGATGTCTACCTAGGAGTGTGCTGGGTCTCATGGTAGTTCTATGTTTAACCTTTTGAGAAACAGTCAAGTTTTTCCGTAGTGTTGCACTGTTTTACATTTCTACCAGCAGTGCACAAGGGTTCCAGTTTCTCTGCATTCTTAGCCACATTTGTAATTTTCCATTCTTTCCGATTATAGCCATCCTAGCAGTGTGAAGTGGTATCTCGTTGTGTTTTTTTTCTGCTTTATCTCCCCCAATCCACCCCAGTACATAGTTGTATATCTTAGTTGCAGGTCCTTCTAGATGTGGTCATTGTGGTTTTGATTTGCATTTCCCTAATGATTAGTGATGTTGAGGATCTTTTCATGTACTCATTGGCCATTTGTATGTTTTCTTTGTAGAAATGTCTATTCAAGTTCTTTTTTTGGTATTAATTCTTAGTAGAAGTATTTGTATTTTTCAAATTGCTAGTGATAGAGTTAATTACCTATGTATTAATATTAACTCTAGTAACAGTGACGGTCATAATCATAATTATAACAATGACAAGGTAAAACTTCTTGGGTGCTTACTATGAGCCAGGTACAGTTCTGGGTGCTTTTTGCCTATTAATTTATTTAATCTTCGTAACTATGCTATGAGGTAAACACTATTGTTATCCTGATTTTATCAATGAGGAATCAGAGGCTGATGTGGGATTTGAATCCAGGCAGTTTGTTCTTGAGTCTGTGCTCTTAACTACTATATAATTTGGCTTCTCACCAGTAAAAAAAATTCAAACTGTTATTAATAAAGAGCATTCAGTGTGATGTTTGTTAATTTGAATCTTGAACCTGTAGTTTACCTGTGTGTTTTATATAGCACCATGACTATAATGACGTTTGATCTGTTGGATATGCTTTGGATGTTATGTTGCATTTATGGAACATCTTAATAGAGTTGTTCAAGTTTTATTAATTGTAGACAACATGGGAAAGCTGTATGTGGGTGAGTGGTGTGAATATTTCTATATTTTTAAAGGTTAAACAAAGTCTGTTAGCTATCTAAAATTTATGTATTTTGAGCAGTAATAGAAAATATGAAAATAGTTTTTCTTTTATATAAAGCATGCCTTTCTAGGCCTACTGATCAAGCCAGTGAGAATACTGATATTTAAGAGACCAGACAACCTTGGAAGAACCATGAATTGTATTCATCTGGGGCATAGCTTTATTTATTCCAGGATTTACATTTCAAGTGGCTCTCTGCTTTAATATCAATAATTCTAGGAAAGAGAACCCACTTTCATAGAACCAGGTAAACCCAAATGTTGGTCAGAGGCTGGCTGTACAACAGACATTTTAGGGTATTTATTGAATTCACATTTTTTTCCTGAAAGCCCAGAACACTGGCCTCTTGGTGGGCCTGGTTCACTGTCATCTTAGTTGGTTCCTCTTGAACCTGGCTATCCTTAGGGTGCGTTTGCTTTATAATTTAGACATATCCTAAGGTTTGTATTTCAAGAAGTCTAAACTTAAAGCAAGATTTATACACAGTAAAGAGTGTGAATCAGTCCCAAAATTTAACTTCTTTCCTGCTGGTAGATTGTAGTTCTTCAAAATCTGTGATTCTCTTGAGCGACGGGCGATCTAGCAATGGGAAGTGAGTTATATAGACTTATGTTCTGATCAATTCATATATCTTTAAAAAAACAATTTAGTAAGATAATTGACATACAACAAACTACACATATTTAAAGTATAATTTGGTGTGTTTTGCCACAGCGTGACCACCGGTGAGTGGTGTAGATCCATGCCTGGGAACGGTTGAACCTGGGCTGCCAAAGTGGAGCATGCTGACCTTAACCACTAAGGCACGGGGCTGGCCCCTGTTTCCAGTTTTTTGGCAATGACAAATAAACCTTCTGTGAACATTTGCATATAAGTCGTTGTATAGACATATGCTTTTATTTCTCTTGGGCAAATACCTAAGAGTGGAATGACTGGGTCATATGTGGTAGGTATATGTAGGTACATTTTCAGAAGCTACCAAACTGTTTTTCTAAGTGCTGGTGCCATTTTACCACCAGCTAGGTATGAGAGTTCCAGTTTCACTGCCTTACCAACACTTGGTATGGTAAGTCTTTTTAATTTTAGCCATTCTAAGAGGTGTGTAGTGATATCTGTCATGGTTTTAATTTCATTTTTCTGATGACTAATGATCTTGAGCTTCTTTTCATGTGCTTATTAGACACTCATCTGTCTTTAATGAAATATCAAATCAAATCATTTGTCCATTTTTAAGATAGGTTTGCCTTATTGAGTTGTATGAATTCTTTATATATTCTGGATACAAGTCATTTATTAGATATGTGATTTGCAATTGTTTTTTCCCATTCTGTGACTTGCCTTATCATACTCTTAACAGTATGTTTAATGAATAGAAGCTCTTTATTTTGATAGAGTTGATTTATCAATATTTTCTTTTCCTTTTGTGCATTGTGCTTTCAGTATTTTATTTAAGAAATCCTTGTCTAGCCTAAGATCACAAAGATTTTCTCCTAAAAGTTTTATAGTTTTAGGTTTATGATCCATTTTGATTTTGTTTTTGTGTATGGTGCAAAATAAGATTGAAATTCATTGAAAAAAATATGGACATCTAATTGTTCCGACACCACTTGTTGGAAAGACTATTCTTTCTGCACTCAAATGCTTTTGTATCTTTGTTGAAAATCAAATGTATGTGTGTGTATAGCTCGACTCTATTATTTTCCATCCTTCTATTGTCTATCTTGACTCACAAGCATACCTTTTTTTTTTTTGCTTAGGAAGATTCGCCGTGAGCTAATACCTGTTGCCAGTCTTCCTCTATTTTGTATGTAGGCAGCATGGCCACTGATGAGTGGTGTAGATCCATGCCCGGGAACTGAACCCGGGCTGCCAAAACGGAACACACCTAACTTAACCACTGGGACTGGCTCATAAGCATACTATTTTGATTCCTATAGATTTATATTATTATATTATATTATATTATATCATATTATATTATACTACTATAGGTTTATTTTAAGTTTTGAGATCAGGTATAAATCCTCTAACTTTTTCAAAGTTATTTTGGCTATTCTAGGTCATTTGCATGCGCATATGAATTTTACGCTCAACTTCTCAATTTTATGCAGAAAGCCTGCTGGGATTTTGATTGAGATTGTGTTGAATCTGTATATCAATTTGGGGAGAATTAATATCTTAACAATATTAAGTCTTTCAATCCAGGGACACCATACATCTCTTTATGCATTTTGTCGTCTTTAATTTCTCTCTACAAACTTTTCAGTGTACAGGTCTTACACATCTTTTGTTAGATTTACGCTGAAGTATTTCATAATTTTTGATGAAATTATAGATGGTATGATTTAAAAAATTTTAATTTCCAATTATTTGTTGTTAGTATATAGAAATACAATAAATTTTTGCATTTTTGTCTTGTATCCTGCAAACTTGCTGTACTCACTTGTTATTTCTAGTGGATTTTTTGTAGATTCTCTTGGCTTTTTTATATAAAGGATCATGTATATCGTCTGTAAACAAAGATAGTTTTATTTCTTTTCTAATCAGGATGACTTTTATCACGTTTTCTTGCCTGATTACACTGATTGGAACCTCCAGGATAATGTTAGTAGAAGTGGTGAGGAGCAGACAGCTTTGTCTTCTTCCTGCTCTGAGCAGGAAACTTTTCAGTCTTTTGCCATTGAAGTATGATGTTAGCTTTAGGTTTGTTTGTTTGTTTGTAGATGCCCCTTATCAATTTAAAGACGTTCCCTTCTATTCCTAATTTCCTGAGAGTTTTCTTTTTTAATCAGAAGTGGATGTTGGATTTTGTCAAGTGTATTTTCTGCGTCTATTGAGATGATCATATGGTTTTTATTTTTTAGTGTTAATATTAATTACAATGAATTTTGAGTTTTAAACCAACTTGCTACTTGGTTGTGATGTATTATTATCCTTTTTATGTGTTGTTTGATTTGATTCGCTAAAATTTTGTTAAAGAATTTTGTGTCTATATTCATGGAGGAGTATTAGTTCATAGTTTTCTTGTGATACCTCTCTGGGCTTTGGTTTCAGAGTATGTTAACTTCATAGTATGTGTTGTAAACTATTCCTTTCTTTTTAAATTTTGGGGATGAGTTTGTGTAGAAGTGGTATTATTTCTTTCTTGTATGTTTGGCACAACTCATCAGAGAAGCCATCTGGACCTGACCCTTGTGGAAAGATTTTTCACTTCAAATCCAATTTCTTTAATAGACATAGGGCCACTTAGGTTATTCATTGCTTCTTGATGAGCTTTTGTTGTTTGTGTCTTTGAAGGAATGTGTCTGTTTTTTGTGAGTTGTCAAATGTATCAGCATAAAATTGTTCATAGTATTTCCTTATCCTTTTAATATCTTTAGAATTTCTAATGACGTTACCTCTCTCTTTCTTGATATTAATTTGTGTCTTCCCTATTTTATCCCCAGTTAGCCTAGTTTAGGTTTATCAGTTTTATTGATCTGAGAATCAGCTTTTGGTTTCATTGTCTTTTTTTCTATTTCTTTTCTTTCTTTAAAAAAAAAATTTCACTGATTTCTGTTCTGGTCTTTATTATTTGCTTTCTTCTGTTTACTTTGAGTTTCATTTGTTATTCCTTTGCTAGTTTCTTAGTGTAGAAGCTGAGGCCATTGATCCATTGATTTGAGACCCTTCTTCCATTCTAATAAACACATTTTCGTGCTATAAATGTCTCTAAGTACTGCATTAGATGTTTCCCCGAAATATGTTGTATTTTCATATTCATTCAGTTTAAAATAATTTCTCATTTCTCTTTTGACTTCTTATTTTACCGATGGGCTATATAGAAGTCTGTTATATACTTTGCAAATATTTGAGGGTTTTCCAGATATCTTTTTGTTACTGATTTCTGATTTGTGGTCAAGAATATACTTTGTATGATTTGAATCCTTTTAAATGTACTGAGACTTGTTTTATGGCCCAGGATATAGTGTGCACTTAAAATGAATGTGTATTTTGCTGTTGTGGAATGGAGTGTTTTATAAATATCTGTTAGGCCTAGTTGGTTGATAGTGTTGTGCAAGTATTCTCTATTCTTCCTGATTTTCTATCAATTATTCAGAGAGATTTGTTGAAGTCTTTGGTTATAATTGTGGATTTGTCTGTTTTTCCTTGTAGTTCCATCAGGTTTTGCTACATGTATTTTGAAGCCCTATCGTTAGGAGCATAAACATTTAGGAGGATTATGGTCTCCTGTTGAGGACATAATGTCATTGTGTACTTTATCATTATTAAATGGTCCTCTTTATGTCTGCTGATATTTTTTGTTCTAGAATCGATTTTATCTGATATTAATATAGACATTTCACCTTTCTTGTGATTTATGTTAGCATGGAGTATCTTTTGTCTATCCTTTTACTTTTAACCCACTTGTCTTTTTATATTTAAAGTGAGTTACTTGTGGGGAACATAGAGTTGGGTCTTGGTTTTTTATCTAGTCTTTCAAATGGGGTATTTAGGCCATTTATATTTAATGTGATTATACTTAATTGTTTATGTTTAATGTGATTGGTTGGGTTTAAAATGAATGGTTGAGTTTAATTAATTAATTAATTGATTTATTTTTTGAGGAAGATTAGCCCTGAGCTAACATCTGCTGCCAATCCTCCTCTTTTCGCTGAGGAAGACTGGCCATGAACTAACATCTGTGCCCATCTTCCTCTGCATTATATGTGGCATGCCTACCACAGCTTAGCTTGCCAAGGAGTGCCATGTCTGCGCTTGGGATCCGAACCAGTGATCCCTGGGCTGCCGAAGCAGAACATGCGAACTTAACTGCTGCACCACCAGGCTGGCCCCATTTCTTCTCCTTTTTGAAGGTGCTGATTTTTGGCAAGCAAAGTCAGGTTTTCTAGATTTAGGCCAAACTTCCTATGCTTCCTTTTTTTTTTTTTAAAGATTTTATTTTTCCTTTTTCTCCCCAAAGTCCCCCGGTATATAGTTGTGTATTTTTAGTTGTGGGTCCTTCTAGTTGTGGCATGTGGGACGCCGCCTCAGCATGGCCTGATGAGCAGTGCCATGTCCGTGCCCAGGATTCGAGCTAGTGAAACCCTGAGCTGCTGAAGTGGAGCGTGTGAACTTAACCACTCGGCCATGGGGCCGGCCCCCCATGCTTCTTATTAGCAGGCAGTTAAGCTACAAAATCATGCTATTAGGTTAAAAAAAACCCCTAATTTTTGCTAAATATACAGTGGGAAGAGAAGGTAGGGAGAGGAGCTGGTTAGGGGTCTGCCTTTGGCACACAGACTACATGTTGCAGTGCAGGCATGACAATGATGTCTATACTTGTTGGTTCACCATAGATATTTTGACTGAAAAGAAAACATTGACTTAGGAGCAAATATGTATGTTTGCAGGTCTAACCTAAGGCAAAATTATTTATGGGCCCTGCCCTAATGGTGCTTATAGTTTAGTCAGGGAAGTAATTATTAGTCAAATAAACACAAAATAAATGTAAAATTACAATTCTAACAAATACCATATAAGAAAGTACATGGTGTGATAAGAGTGTATAACTCAAATGATCTAATTTAGTTTGGGAGAATAAGGCAGACTTTCTTGAGGAAGTGACTAAGATTTAAAGGGTGAGTAGGAGTTAACTAGGTGAATGGGGTTAGGAGTGAGTGAGTGTTCCAGGCGAAGAGGACAGCATGTGCAAAGGTCCTGGTGTTAGCCTGGCAAGTTTGAGGAACTCTGAATAAATACCAGAGTATTCACAATATATACAAATATCAAATCATTATGTTGTAATTAATGTAATGTTGCATGTCAGTTATACATCAATACGAAAGGAAAAAGAAAAAAAAGACTGGAGTGGCTGAAGCACAGATAATGAGAGGGCACACGGTATAAGGTGAAGCTAGAGGAGTAGCCATGTGTCAGGGATTTCAGTTGGAAGGCGATGCCTGGTGTCTTTATTTTAGAAAAGACCGCTGGCTGCAGTGTAGAAGATAGATTGGTGTGGAGCAGGGAGACCAGTCAAAAGGTATTGTTGTGGTTTGGGCAAGAGATGATGATAATTCAGGCGAGGGATGTGGTGGTGGAGAAGAAAGTAGACAGATGTGAGAGAGATTTAGGAGGTTAAAATGGATAAGCTTTGGTCAAGGATTAGACATGGGGCAGTGAGATATGGGGAGAATTGGGGAGATGTGTCAAGGGTAACTTCCAGGTGAATGGTGAATGGTGAATGGATATTGGAGGGGTGTTGGTACTGTTTGCTGAGATATAGTTTTTTCCCCAGTGAACTAGAAGTATTTTTATTCCAGGGAAATGTGTATTTTATTTAGGGATATTTCAAAATCCTACTCATCCTTTAGGACCCAGCACAAATATGACTTCTTCCTTGAGGTCTTTCTTGACATCTCTTTGCCTGCTTTGCCTGCTTTCCCCTATAGCTAGAAGCCACCTTTCCCTTCTCTGAACGTCTGTTAAACTTTGTTTATATTTCTATTATGAAACATTTCATCATCTAACTTATATTCTGCTTATTTATACATATGTTTTATTTCCCTTATTGTATTGAAAACTGCTTATTAAAAGGGAATTTTATTCATTTTGATAGTTTCACTACTAACAGTAACTATTTCTTTAATGAACACCTACTGTGGCCTTAGGAAGGTATGGGTTTCATGAGAGAGTATGCTATTTCCATAAATTAAAACTCTTGTGTCCATTAAGATATCCACATACAAGAAGAATTCATCCATGATTCCATTATTTAGATCATTAACCATTATTAAACATGACCTTTTGTTTTTTAAAAAAGGTACTGCTTCAGTTAAATATGAATACTTTTGCTCAGAGTTTTTTAACAAAATAGGTTGTTAATGTTTGTAATTATTGATTTAATTCATCAGTCTGCAGTTGATGAGCAAAGCATAGGGTTATATAATGCCTAACATTTGTATAGGACTTAATGAATGTTCAGAGTATATTCACGCATATGTCTCAATCCAGTCTCATAACAACTCTGTTAGATAGGTAAGATAAGTATTATTGTTGTCATATTGCAGATCCATTGCATGTATTGAAGGATACTTTTGAAAACCTTGAAATGAGATTATTTGGTGTTTTCATAGATCAAAATATTCCCTTTAACTTTCTCTAACAGAGTTAATAGAAGCCTTTGAGTTAATAAAGTCAGTGATACTATTGTAAATAGTAATCTTTTTGATGGTTTGACATAACTTTTTGGACTACCATCTCAATCAGGTTCAATTTCCAAGATGAACTCAACTCCAACCCATTCTGTTCAAGCCTTATGTGATGTTTTCATATTTTTATTAAAAAGGGTCTTAAATGTGTCTTCCAAATAACTAGTAAACTGCATTTTAAAATAGATTTATTTATGGGCCGGCTTGGTGGCGTGGAGGTTAAGTTTGTGTGCTCCACTTCAGTCACCTGGCATTTGCTGGTTTGGATTTCAGGTGCAGACATGGCACTGCTTGGCAAGCCATGCTGTGGTAGGCATCCCATATATAAAGTAGAGGAAGATGGGCATGGATGTTAGCTCAGGACTAGTCTTCCTCAGCAAAAAGAGGAGCATTGGCAGCAGATGTTAGCTCAGGGCTAATCTTCCTGAAAAAAAAAATCGATTGATTTATATTTAAAAATAAAATATCCCTTGATTGAAGGAAATATCAAGATCTTATAAGTAAAGCACAGTTAAGATTTGGAATATGATAATACGATTCTTTCAAGTTCTTTTAATGTGATATAGAGAATCAGAGCATGATCCCAGTAACCTCCTTTTCCCCAAGTTTTCACAAATCACCTGTTTTCATGATACATTTTCAAGTTTTTCCAGGTAAGTGTCATTAGACTTACTGGTCTCTAGTTTCTGAGACCTACTCTTGACTGCTTCATGAAAATCAGTACAATGTTTTCTTTATATAGGATCACCTTCAGAAATTTTGTGGATAAATTTTTTTTATCTCTTGTTCCAATTTCCTCTTAATGTTTCTTCTTTAAAAAAATATATTTTCGGAGCCAGTCCCATGGCCGAGTGGTTGGGTCTGCGTGCTCCATTTCGGCGGCCTGGCATTTTGCCGGTTCGAATCCTGGGTGCGGACATGGTACCGCTCATCAGGCCATGCTGAGGCGGCGTCCTGCATGCCACAACTAGAAGGACCCACAACTAAAAATACACAACTATGTACTGGGGGACTTTGGAGAGAAAAAGGAAAAATAAAATCTTTAAAAAAATGTATTTTGTTCACTAAGGGATTAAAAATTTGTGTTTATGTAGCTCTTGGACTGTATGATATGCGTTTACCTTTGTGTTCCTTGTAGCAACTTTGTGAAATAGGTAGGGTTATAGATGAACAAACTGAATCTAAAACAAGTTGTAACTTGCTCAGAGTTAGACATGCCAATCCAGTGTGGGATCTACTTTCTACTAATAGAAATCAAGTAGTTGTGCTTTTTCTTTGTCATTTGTTGTTATTACACTCTTTTCCCCCAAGTCCCAGACCTCTCTCTGCTTTATTCATGTTTCTCTGTACATAGCTTCAAACAAACAAAAGAACAAATAGAAAACCTAGTCCTGCTTTTTTATCTTTTTCCACTGACCTCACCTCAGTTTTGGTTTTAATGTTCCTGATACTGTTTTTCATTTCTGGATTTCTTTGGAAGCTTTTGGAGATGGGTGTTCTTTAAAAGCTAAACTTGGCTCTAGGACTACCTGATTTTTATTTCTGGTATTCTCTACCTTGAAGACAGAGCACCCTGAGTCTTCTCAAAGGAGCGTGGAAGCCATGGAGCTAACTCCTGTTGTTACTGATGAAAAAAAAATCAATGACTGAATGTGCCACCAGCTTGAGACTCATAAAATGTTCAACTGAATAAGTTGGGAATGTTAGGTGAAGTGATTGGAATGTTAGGTGAAAATATTAGTGTGCTTTATCAATAATCCTGTTTTTGTCTGGTATAAGAAAAACTAGACAAGTATGAGACTGATCATCTGTTTTATAAAGCCAATATCAGAGTTGAAAAAATTGAGTATTTTGGGAGGCACATTAAGTCAAAAAGAAAATGATGGTATCTGCTTTGACTCTGCTTAAGTAGAAAATGGAGAAAACGAAATTGACATGGCCATTTGCCTAAGTAATATTTTCAGGTCTTGAGGAATGAAGATGATAGCAGGAGTGCAGTAATAATGACTGGATGTCAAAAATGGCACAAGAAGTCATGTATCTGTTTGCATCCCAGCATGTCATCTTGATGTATATCCAGGAAGAAAATGAATCAAACTGACTGATTCATGAACTGATTTGTTAGAGGCAAGTTTGTTTGTGTTGCATGAAAAACCTTTATCAAAGAGCTAGGATTTTTATAACCAGTAAAGTTTTATTTATTTTTTGGTATATCTTATAATATATAAAATTATAGCTGGGATAAGTGTAGTTTTTGCAGGAGGGAAGAATTAATGATACACATTTGTCAGATTTTATAGTCTAGCTATTCATTATAAAATGCATCTGTAATGTTTACTTTCCATTTCTTTGTTCACACGCTACTCTGGACCATTTTAATTGTATAGTATTTAAAATATATTTTCATTTTTAGATCCTAGTTGAGTTGACCAGAGGTAATAAATACCAAGTATGGCATAGTCTCTGGATAGAGAATGCTAGAATATAACATTGGTGCCAAATTCAACATGTTGACCAGTGTTATTAAAAATGAGTCCTTCAGTCCATCTATGTGAGAATCACTGGGAATGCTTGTTTAAAATGCAGATCCTTTGGGGGCTAGCCTCATTGCTGAGTGGTTAAGTTTGCATGCGCTCCTCTTTGGGTTCACCAGTTTGGATCCTGGGTGTGGACCTACACTCTGCTCATGAAGCCATGCTGTGGTGGTGTCCCACATAGAAGAACTAGAATGACTTACAACTAGGACATACAACTATGTACTGATGCTTTGGGGAGGGGAAAAAAAGAGGAAGATTGGCAACAGATGTTAGCTCAGGGCCGATCTTCCTCACCAAAAAAGCATACCTTTAAAAAAAAGAATGCAGATCCTTGGACTCTTCCTATCCCCATCTCCCACCAATCAAAATCTCTGCCTATAATTTGCATTTTCAAAAGCACCCAGCTAATTTGGATGCACATTAAAATTTGAGATCTCCTTTTACAGAAGATTAAACGTGTTACACACATTCCTCTCCTGTTTAAGATGGTTAAATTAGGAGATCTTTGAAGGCAGGGAAGAATAAGGATATCTATTTTCAATTTACGAATCAAACAGATTTTTAGAAGTTTTAAACTAAGCTAACATATAATTACAATGTTAATTTCATTTATTAGTTTCTGCTGAGGGTGAAACTTGGACTTGAATTTTATAATTCAGGGCTTGGAACATCTAATGTTTGTTTAAGCAGGGTAGAAAGTACCCTAAGCCTTCTAAAGTCTACATTTCAGTTCCTGATGGACTGAAGAAATACAGATAAGCTACACATTCAGCTTGCCTTCTGGTCCCCACTTCACTTACTCTCTCACTCCTAGTACTCTTCCAGGTGTCAGTTTTTCCCAAAATTGGCCTTGATGTAAAGTATAAAAAGAGAAAGGAGGGAAAAAATTTGAGGTTTCTTATTCATTGCCGTGTGGAATTTGGTATTATGATATGTCTATCTATGTCAGGATTTTCAAACTATTTCCTCCCAAAGGAAATATCCAGAACCCCAGAAAATGAAAGTGGGATCTGCTCTGGGTACACCCCATGGATGCTCCTGAGGCATTTCCTGGGCACTCTAGGGCGTTGGGTATAAAATTTGAAAACCACTGGAAGGAGAGGTAGTTAATACTTATTAAATTATGAGTAGAAAGAAGAAGGGAGAATCTGAAGTGCTGTCAAAGCTGTTCAATCCTTAGAGCAGTGATTCTCAACCTGGGGCAGTTTTGCTCCACTTTGGGACGTTTGGTAATGTCTGGAGACATTTTGGTTGTCACATCTGGGGTAGAGGGAGGGGAGCCAATGTTATCTAGTGGGTAGAGGTCAGAGTACATATTGCTAAACGTTCTGCAGTGTACAGGACAGCCCCCTACAACAAAGAATTATCTGCCTCAATTGTCAGTAGTGCCCAGGTTGAGAAACCTTGCCTTAATGAAGTAAGTTTTCTAAAATGTGATTTGGTTTATAGACCATATTCTAAAATATGACTTGGTTTACAGACCATGTTCTCTATAAATCAGAGTTCAGAGGCAAATGTTTTTGTAAATGAGTAGCTGGGTAAATTGTGATGTTACTGTTAGGTTACTCTTTCATTAGAGTATTTATTTTGTAGATATTTTGATTAAACATAAGTTTTCTTTCAACAGTTTTAGCAAAATCTTTAATAAGAAAATGTTATATTTTGTGTATGATAACCTATTAGATGTGCACAGTATGAGATGATAATAGCCTCTCGTTTAGAATTGCCCTCCCCACTTTGGGGGTGGTTCTCTTTTATTTTATGACCAGCTTAACAGCCAGTTGAACTTTTTTTCTTTTAGAGAAGTTTCTAATCACCTTTATGAAAGTGGGTTGACTTTTTTAAAGTGGAAATATTTCTAGTTGTACAATCTCTGTTCTCCATAAAGTTGTTTCTATTAATGCAGCATCATTTTAATTAAGTATTAAGGAAGTGCTAAAAACTTGAGTTTAACATGTTGTATTTCAATCTTTGAGAAATTATCTCCTACCCTTCTTAGGTCCTTCCTAATAGCCAGTCATAGAAATATCCTCGGGGAATTGATGCCCAAATGTTAGTTAGGAAAATTATGTTGAGGAAGTTCTGGTCACCCAAAATGCTTCCTTCACCCTTATTTCCTCTTTAGTGGCTACGTAGCATTTTAGCCAGTTCCTGTGGCATTATATATTGAGTAAATGTACCATATTTTAGATCATTTTTCTTTGCTTCAGGGGATATTGAAGTATCTGATTGATGAGGATTGTTGGACCTGTGTTCTTACTACCTTATCTAAAAGTTTTTCCCTATTCCTAAGGCATTGGAACGGTATCTTTTAATATACAATGTAGAATATATACTTATTATCTTGGGTCAGTTAGGAATCTAATAACTAGTCATGCAATTTTTCATAGATCTTGTAGAAAATTTAGTACGTCAGTGTTTTCTGTAGATGTAGAAAACAATAGCTAACTAACTTACAATTTCACCCAGTTTTATGGTCAATCATGGTGATTAACACAGGTTTTACCTAATGTTTGTTGTCTTATTTCAACATTGAAGTGATGGGAAATGATTTTTATTAAGTAGAAACAGAAGGCATTTGAAAACAGTAATTTTTACATGCAATAGGATGTGTCATCCTGTTTTATGTGACATTTGCTAGTTTAGTGTACACAGGAGAGTACTTATGAGTTCACAGTGAATGAAAAGTGCCACTGATATCTGGTTACCATCATTTGTAAGGTAAGTTCCCAAAAAACTATGTTGTGGTAACCTATTTTTCAATTTATTGCTCACTTTTTGGTTATTTCTAGTGTATTGCCACGATGAACTCAATCTCTTATCTTTAGAAATAAAATGCAAATTTGGAGGGCAAAACTAGAAATATGATTTTTACCTCTGTTCTATTTGAGCAGAGTAGTATAAAATTAGATGGTCAGCTGTTGTCTTACATAATTGAATACCTACTATGGAATAAGCAGAAATGTTTAAGTTGATTTTAGTAGTCCAGGTTTTTGTTGTTTATTGGGTTATACTTTACATATAGTAAATTTTATCCCGTTTATGTGTACAATTCTGCAAACTTTGATAAGTACAGACAGTCATGTAAGCTTCCTCCACAATCAAGATAGAGAATATTTCCATCTTCCCAAAAGGTAGTCTCGTGCCCCTCTTTAGTCAGTTCCCCTTTCCCACTCCTAGACCTTGGCAACCACTGATCTTATTTCTGTCCCTATACTTTTAGCTTTTCCAGAATGTCATATAAATGTGATCATAGAGTATATAGCTTTGTATGTCTGGTTTCCTTAACTTAGCATGATGCTTTTGAGATTCCCCCATTTTTAAGTTTTTAATTTTTTAATGTGTCAGTATTTCCTTCCTTTTCATTGCTGAGTAGTATTCTATTATATGGATCTACCACAGTTTATTTGTTCATTTACAGGTTGATGGTTATTTTGTTTTCAGATTTTGGCAATAATGAATAAACCTGCTATATCCATTGGCATGCAGGTTTTTGAGTAGGCATATGTTTTTATTTTTCTTGGTCAAATATCTAGGAGTATTGGATTGCTGGATCATATGGTAAGAGTATGTTTAACTTTATAAGAAACTGCCAGACTGTTTTCTAAATGACTGTTGCCCCTCCCTCCCTCAGTCCCTCTCTCTCCTCCCTCTCTCTCCCTTCCTCCTTTCTCTCTCTCTTTCTCTCCATATGGATACGCACACAGTGGTAAAGTACACATAGCATAAAAGTGACCATTTTAACCATTTTTAAGTGTACACTTCGATGGCATTAAGTACATTCATATTATCGTGCAACCATCACCACCATCCATCTCTAACTTTTTCGTCTTCTGAAACTGAAACCATGTATCCATTAAACAATAATTCCCCATCTTCCCCTCCCCAACCCTGGCAACCACAGTTCTACTTTCTGTCTTTATGAATTTGACTAATCTAGATACCTCTTATAAGTGGAATCATACAATATTGTCCTTTTGTGACTGACTTGTTTCACTTAGCATAATGTCTTGAAGGTTCATTCATAATGTAGCATGTGTCAGAATGTCCTTCCTTTTTAAAATTGAACAATATTCCATTGTACGTATATACCACATTTTGTTTATCCATTCATCTGTCAGTGGATACCTGGGTTGCTTCCACCTTTTGGCTATTGTGAACAATGCTGCTATGAACATTAGTGGATAAATATCTGTTTGAATCCCTGCATTCAATGCATTTGGGCATCTACCTAGAATGGAATTGCTGGGTCATATGTTAATTCTGTGTGTAATTTTTTGAGGAACCGCCATACTGTTTACAGTGGTTGCACCGATTTATATTCTTACCAGCAATGTACAAGGGTTCCAATTTCTCCACATCCTTGCCAACACTTGTTATTTCTGTTTTTTTCTTCTAATGGGTGTGAAGTAGTAGCTCATTGTGGTTTTAATACCGCAAATATTTTTGTAATGCTCTGAAAAATGTCTCTAAAAGGATCTTATTTCATTTTGCTTTTGAAATTAAGAGCTTAAATATTTTTCAAAAGAATAAGAGTAAACTTTCCTACATTCTGATAATATATGTGATATTCTAACCGTCTTAAAGTTGGTTTCCTGCTGTCTCATACTTAGTAGCTGGGACTGTCGAACAGATGCAGAACAAACAGCTACAGAATTTGCTCTGTGTTTTCGTAGTTATTTAACAATTCCTCCTCTTCAAACTCTGCCAGAGTACGTATCTGCATCCTCTTCACTGGTGGTATCATCTTACTCACTCATTTTAAGGAGCTGTGATTCTAGTACTAGACCAAATAAATGATTTTTCTCACCTCTCTCGCACTCCTAGTGCAAAGTTTTGCTATGGCTAGTCGTTCTGTGCAAACATCCCATGAGTTTAAGTTCCTAGGAACTATATTATCTTGTGAGTTGGAGCCACAAAGATACTGGATTGGATCAAGTATAGTCTTTCTACTACAGCAAAAAATATAACAAAATATTTAAAATGTTCTATCATAGCAGTTTGCTATTAAATACTATATATGAAAAATACTCTAGCACTAGATTGAAAACTAGGGATTATGATGCTACATTTTAGACTAATTGAGCAAATCATCTTGAAGAGTTAAAGAAGGTATTCTTGAATAGTAGAGACTTCATTGTTCATAAATTATATGGTAGTGATGAGAGAAATTGTATTAATGCTACGGTTGTCAATTTTTTAGCCACTTGGCAGATACGTGAACATCTACTAAAGGAGAAAGGCTTGGTGCTGGTATTATTTGTAGAGGACACAGATAATTATAATAACTAATATTTTATAGTGCGTACTATGTGCCAGACACTTTTTTAGGCACTCAGAATTTATTATTCATGTAATTTTTACAACTATCATATACTGTTATCCTGATTTTACAGATGAGAAAACTGAGTCACAGGGAAGGTAAATTCTTGGTCAAAGTCACAAAGCTGATGGTAGAGCTTGGCTTTGAACCCGGGGGGGCATGGCTCTAGAGCCTGTGCTCATAACCGGGGCTCTATACTACAAAGTAGAAAACATGGTTCCTGCCCTCAGATAATCTATACTCAAGGTGACAAGTCTCAAACATGTGCCAAAAATATATAATATGTATTTTTAAAGGCCGTAGATTGTAAATAAATAGTATAAGTAGAAAGATGAGTCCTCTTAGTTGACTAGATTGGCATAGCAAGGCAGAATCCGAATTCTGGACTCTGGCAGTATTGTTGCATAATATTATTGAGCAGCTGGGATGGGCTACATGCACTGTGCATATGCACTCTATATGAGTAAGATTAAAAGAAACATCCTCCTTTTAGGCAGCACCTTTTAAATTTATTTATTCAGTAAAAATTTTTTAGCCAGGTAAATGTAGTTATTAAAATTCTCTCACTTGTTTTTGAAGTCTATTTAAATAAAAATGTGAGGAAGCTTCCAGAGTAGGTATATATTTACAACCTAGCTGCCTTTTTAAGGGATTTCTGCTTGCACTACTCTTTGAAAATTGTTCTTCTTCATAATTCTTAGGAGATGATGGGGAGAGAGAAGAGAAGAAGGGGACAGTTGCATTCATTCAGTCCCATAAATGACTTCTGTTAACTTTGTTTTAATTCTTCAGATCTCTGCTCAGAAATAGGGTGTGTCATGCATTACACAGCATGCTGTCATGTGCAGTCTGCCTCCTCATGACTCTTTCAGTAAAACTGACTCAGTGGTTTGCTTGAGGCCTGGCCTCAAGCAAGTGCAAGGGAAACAAACGTCCACTCAGAGCAGCTAAAAGTTTCAGGCTGCTCTTTATTCTTTGGTCCTTCATTTTATAGCTTCTTTTGCCCTTAGTCATATGTGACCCACAGATTATAGGTTGAGTCTCCTCTTCTTTGAGTAATTTTATTTTCAAAATGTGTCACAGATAAGGTGGTATAGTGGTTTGAAGATAGAGACTTATCAAAGATTATTCAAGTTTTTAAAGTCACTTTTCTTCTAACAATCACTATTATCCAGGACTTAGTGGTAATATATTTAAGTATGTTTAAGTTGAGCGTTTTCTCTTGGCTTTGAATTATTCTTCAGTTTTAGTGAGATATACAGCCTCTTAAAATTAGACAGCATGAAAAAAATGCTTTCTGTTCTGAATGGAAGCCTTTAAAGGCACAGGGAAATGGTATTCCTCCTTTTCCTGTGGGAATGACAAAAGCAGCATTAACTTTTTCTGTTCCCAAATAGTAAGTAAAAATGAGACAGCATTCCTTTGTGTCTTTGATAGTGCTTTCTCTGATTTTTAAAATTTTAAGGATAGATTATTTGGAAAGACCTCTTTTTGGAACTTTGAGATACGAACATGATATAAATGAAACTCAGGACTTACAGAGGAAATGGAATAAATGTTACATTTTGTAACTTTGTTACTGTTAGACTGGAGATATATTCCTATAATGGCGATCTTTGTATAAAAGGTCTTTAATATATTTTTATTTTCTTAAAACTTACTCTAGAATCTAGACTTTTCATACATATGTTCCCTTAGCTCATAGACACATTTCCCCTCCGATCTTTGATCAGGACAGTTGTACATAACTTTGATTGAATTCTGTCCTTGTTGCTTTGTTTCTAAAGAATAGAAGTTTGTGATAAATAACTAGTGAAAAAGAGGGCCAGATAGACCCTCTGAGTAGGGCCTCTGAGTACCTTCAGAGTAGGGTAGAGCTCTAGCCTACTCACTAAAGCATATGAAAAAAATAAGTAGGGAGCAAGTGATTGCTATACATTACTAAAGCTATAGAAAACCAGTGGTGAAAATGTCTGTATGTTCTTTGGAAGACATTTCATTTTGTGGAACAAAATTGAAAGGGACTTCAGAGATAGTCTAGGTCAGTTCCCTCATTTTTACGTAAGGTTTATCAACACAGGCCTTCTGACCCTGATGAAGTGTTCTTTCTATACCCTAGATATTTATGATCTCTTTGGTGATCTAAAGAATTTCTTTCCCTTTTAAAACCTGAGAGGTTAAAAATTGATTCATATACAAAATGCTTATTTCGTTTTATAAACAAAGGCAATACCTATCAATTTTTGCTATTTGCAGTCAGATAAACTACAGTTCCAGTCCTGGTTCTGCAGCTTACTAACTGAACAACAAGTTACTTAATCTCCCTATGTCTCAGTTTCCTGATCTGTGATATTGAGATAATAATAGAAATCTACCCCTTAACTTGTTGTGAGGATTGAGTGAGTTACTTAGTATCTCAAATTGGTAACATTATAACAGAAAGAAGAGACTCATTTTATGTAATTTGAAACATAATGCTCTGTACATTTTTTTGTTTTTGTTTTTTTTGTGTATCTTTTTTGTTGTATTTTACTGATCATAGAATTCACTCACTGTAAAATTCACTGATTTTTAGTAAATTTATAGAGTTGTGCAACTATCACTTCAGTTCGATTTTGAATATTTCCATCATCCCCAAAAGTCCCCAAAAGTATCTGTTTGCAGTTAATTTCCACTCCCAGCTCTAGGCAACAGCTGATCCACTTATGACTGTCAAAGGTGCCTTTTCTGAACATTTCATATAAATGGAATTATAATATGTGATTGGTTTCTTTCACTCACTATAATGTTTTCAAGGTTCATCATGTTGTAGCATGAATCAGTATCTCATTTCTTTTTATGGCTGAATAATATCCATTGTATAGATATATCACACTTTGTTTATCCTTTCATTAGTTGATGGACATTTGGGTTGTTTTCACTTTTTGGCTATTATGAATAATACTGCTATGAACATTTATGTACAAGTTTTTGTGTTATTATGTTTTCATTTCTCTTGGGTATAGACCTAGGAATGGAAGGGATGTATCATATGGTAACTCTGTTTAACCTTTTGAGGAAATGCCAAGCTGTTTTCTATAGCAGCTGCACCGTTTTACATTCCCACCAACAATGTATGAGGCTTCTAATTTCTCTATATCCTCCCCAACAGTATTTTCTGTGTGTGGGTGTGGGTGTGGGTGTGTGTTTTATATAGCTGTCCAAGTGGTATGAAGTGGTATCTCATTCTGGTTTTAATTTACATTTTCCTGATACCAGTGATATATTGAACACTTTTTTAATGTGCTCCCTTTTTCAGTGTGCTCAAATATTCCTGTCTCTTGTAGTGAAATGTCAATTTACATCTTTTGCCTATTTTTTTTTTTTGGTGAGGAAGATTCACTCTTAACACATCCATTACCAATCTTCCCTTTTTTTTTTTTTTGGCTTGAGGAGGATTATCCCTGAGCTAACACCTGTGCCAGTCTTCCTCTGTTTTGTATGTGGGTTGCTGCCACAACATGGCTTGATGAGTGGTGTAGGTCTGCACCTAGGATCTGAACCTGTGAACCTGGGCCGCCGAAGCAGAGCGGGCCAGACTTAACCATTATGCCATGGGGCCGGCCCCTGGCCCATATTTTTTCTTTTTTTTTTTAAGCAAGATTAACCCTGAGCTAACATCTGCTGCCAGTCCTCCTCCTTTTGCTGAGGAAGATTGGCCCTGAGCTAATATCCGTGCCCATTTTGCTCTACTTTATATGTGGTATGCCTGCCACAGCGTGGCTTGATAAATGGTGCGTAGGTCTGCACCCAGGATCTGAAGCAGGGCTTCTGCTGCAGAAGCCCCTGGACTACCGAAGCAGGGAGCGTGAACCCAACCACTGTACCACTGGGCTGGCCCCTGGCCCATTTTTAAATTGAGTTGTTTGTCTTATAGAGTTGTATGAATTCTTGATATATTCAGAATACAAAATCTTTATAAAGGTTTGTGATTTTAAGATATTTTATCCCAGTGGCTTATCTTTTTATTTCTTAATGATGTCTTTTGAAGTGCTAAAGTTTTTAATTTTGATGAAGTCCAGTTTGTCAGTTTTTTAATTTTATGAATCATGCTTTTGGTATCCTATCTTAGAACTCTTTCCTTAACCCACTGTCATCATAATGTTCTATGGTTCTTTTAGAAGTTTTGTAGTTTTAGCTCTTAAATTTAGATCTGTGATCCATTTTAAATTAACTTTTTGTGTATGCTATGAGGTAAGAGTCTCTACATTCATTTTTTAATTTTTACATGTTGGTATTCAATTATCCTGTCCCCGTTTGTTAAAAAGACTATCCTTTCCTTACTGAATGGTCTTGGCGTCTTTGTTGAAGAATAATTGACCATAAAGTAAGATTATTTGTGAATTTTTGATATGTTGTATGCACAGTGAAACTTTTCTTCTTTTTTCTATTTCTTATTCTAACAACAGTTAAGTTAGAATAATTAAAATATCAACTCATTAGCAAGATTTATACTTCAAAATTAACATAAGTGCTAGTATTATAGCCCTTCACTTTTTATAGGATATGGACATTTGTGTAATTGTAGAAGAAAAATCTTCATTTCAAATATAGAGCGGGTCTTTTCCATATTATATCCAAATTCAGCAGGGCAATCTGTAAAACATATAGCACATTTAAAATTATGGCTTATAGTAAGCATAATTTATTTAAACAACCAATCCCTCCATCGTTATTCCGTTGTCATTCTGGGCTTCTAATATTAAATTCTACCAAAATTTCCATATAAGCAGTATGCAGTTGATAATTGGCAGGTCATACAGTTTTCAGAGGATGAATGTCTAAAGAAAAATGCTTAATTAAGTTTCTTTTCTGTTTTATGTTAAGTTGCCCTTAAATATTCCCCAAGGACACCCTTATTATTTTGGCATGTGAAAGAGTATTTTCTTTTCTGAAAAATCTTATGTAACTTCAACCATATCACCTCTGTGTGAGAGAGAATTTATTCTTATTTTTTGTATATTTTGCGCAAGTCGAATCTTGAATACTATCTTGACTACAATGTGTATTGATTTGACTCATTTATCGTATGGGAAATATAAAGAAGCCCTTTGTCACAAACAGTATATCTGATGTCTTTAGAAGTCACCTTTGGGGGAAAAAGCTGAAGACTAAAGGTTTTTTTCTTTACGTTATTGGGCAGATATAATCAAATATTAATCTTGGTCTTCTGACTTTGCTTTTCTTGTCATATATTCCTTCCTTCCTCCCTTCCTTCCTCCTTTCCTTACACTTAAAAAATATTTGTAATTTGATTTTATTAGGTTATGAGATGAATTTATGTAATTAAACTTCCAGATAATTAGAGTGTAACACATTCAGTGCTAAGACCCTTTTAACGGCAAGCTTCTTGGATGGGAATATTCAGTCATTTTCTTGCCCTCTTAGAAAGTATGTACCAAAGTTGATTTAATATTCTCTTTATAACTATTGGGGGTGGGGGGTGTTGATGGTTTTTCAAGAGACTTGGAATTAAGCTGAATATTTTATGTCAATTATCTTATTTCCTCATCAGCCCGCAAATTAGATATTAGTATCTTTAGACTAAGGATTAGGTGAGTATCCCCAGGGAAGTAAAATAATTTTAGTTTACCCAAGGTCACATGAATTGTGAGTGGCGGAATATTGCTGTGAATTCTGGGCAGTCAAACCAGAGAGCCTGAACTCTTAATCACTATGCTGCATTACTTCAACAGTTTTATAAAAATTAGCAATTATATGCTACTGGAATGCCCTCACAGGGTTTTGACGTGGTAAGACTATCATCCCTATATTAAAATCCTGATTTGGCTGTTCTTTTTCTGAGTCTTTATATTTGCTTTTCTAATTTCTGTTCCCTCATTTTGAAGCTTTAAAAAAGAAAAATAACTTACTACTGTCAGCGTAGCATGTTTTTATCCCTCTTCTTATTTCTTTCTAATCTTCTGTAGGTTTGAAGATGAGAGAGATAAGCAGTTTCTTAGTGTTGTTTCTAATCTAAAAGTGAGTAGGTCAGTAGTGAAGATAACATAAATTACCAGATATGCAGAATGTTACTATAGTAAGACATCATGTAGGACACTTAAGATTTTTTTACGGAAGGATCAGATAATTCTGGGAATAAATGAACAGCAGGTACTTTTTAGTCACAGTTAAATCCACAAATATTTATTTTCTACTGTATGCAAGGTGCTGGGTGGGATAGAAATAAATATAAAGCATGGTCCCTCCCTTCAGAAGGAAACAGAATACAAGCATGTGAAGAGTAAACAATTTCTAACTGAATGGATACACAGGAAACTGTTGATGACCGTTAGGTCTGGCAAATAGTACTTAGCTTTCTAGATGTGGGAGAACATAACTTTTTGTACTCTGAAATTTTTGCTGTGAGCTTGTTTTATTTTCACAATATAAATAAATGCTTAAAAAAAGAGAAAGTGAATAACAGTAACTTTAAGTAACAGTTCAGTATGACAACAGTCCCCCTTTATCCATGGTTTTGCGGTCAGTGGTTTCAGTTACCCACGGTCCTGAGGCCGATGATTCTACTTCTGACATATGGTCAGAAAGTCAATAGTAGCTTAGTGCTACGTGACAGTGCCTACATCATTCATCTCACTTCATCTCATTACCTAGGTGTTTTTTTATCATTTCACGTCATCGAAGAAGGGTGAGTACGGTTCAATAGGATATTTTGAGAGAGAGAGCACGTTCACATAACTTTTATTACAGCGTATTGTTATAATCGCTCTATTTTATTATTAGTTACTGTTGTTACTCTCTTACTGTGCCTAATCTATAAATTAAAGTTGATCATAGATATGTACGGTTAGGAAAAAACAGCACAAGTAGGGTTCGGTACTGTCTGTGGTTTTGGGCATCCACTGGGGCTCTTGGAGCGTACTCCCTGTGATAAGGGGGGACTACTATTTAGTAGAGGCAGTTCCCCAGTGATGAACGATGAGTGATACCTGTTTAAAGTGGAGGAGAAGTCTCTTTGGGTGTTTAACTTGGAGATAGAATTTGAATAGCCATCAAGTTTTTCTTGAGGTTTGGAGGATGAGTGCTATAACTGTATGATTTGTATATCTTTTTATGTTGCTTTCATTCACCTTTTGCAATTTGGAAATTTAAGTCATACTTGTACAAGAGTTTGGGATGGGGAAGTGAAATCCATGAGTTGAGGGTACAGTTTGGTGTCTGTTAAAGCTCAGTGCTTTGTCTCCTGTCATCCTTCTTTTTTACCGCATCCCTTCTCTTCTTCCTGCTTCCAACCCCTTAGTAAGCTTGCCTAAGGACTGAGCTTCAGTCTTATGGGTTTTACTTCCTTCTTTTAGATGGTGGGGGGTCTAAATGTCACGATATGAAATGCTTGTCATCTGCCTTTCCATGATCACTTTGGCACATTGTATCAGCCATGAGTAAACTTGTCAATTCTGTGAACAGCAGGACAGACTTGAATGTGGCATGTGCTTAGGGAGGTTATTTACTTTTCTTTCCTTTTTTTTTTGTGAGGAAGATTGGCCCTGAGCTAACATCTGTTGCCAATCTTCCTCTTTTTGCTTGAGGAAGATCTTTGCTGAGCTAACATCTGTGCCAATCTTTCTCTACTTTATGTGGGACCCCACCACAGGGTTGCTTGATGAGCAGTGCTAGGTCCACGCCTGGCATCTATCTGAACCTGCAAACCCAGGGCCACAGAAGCAGAGTGTGTGAACTTAACTATTACACAACCTGGCCACCCTGGTTATTTACTTTTCTTAATCTTAAAGAAGTGCCACCAGAAGACAACTGTTTGTTTTTGTTTTTTTGTTTTTTTTTGGTGGGGGGACGTGTTTGGTGATAGTGTTAGTAATTTAAGTTGCTCTATAACTTACTGTCTAATAAAACTGAAAATTTGTCTTATATGTCATTAGGCACATTAGTCTATTAGAGTTTCCATAAAAATTCTGGGTGGGGCTCTTGCCCTGCTCCTTATGAAAGCCTATTCATAGGACTCATATGAAAGAAAGAGTAGGGGAAAACCCTCTGAGGCTTAAATAAGTCATACCAGTTAGGAAGTCCTGGGAGAGCCTGGGTGCTGTCTAAGTCTGGCAGAGCCTCTTATCTTTCTTACTGCACTCAACATCTCAAGGGCACATCATAATTTCAGATAACTGTTCTTTATCGTGATTGTTAAATCAGGGAGAGATGTGACAGGAACATGGGGCGGGGAGCCTTTTCTAAATAGGAGCTACCTTGCTCCCCGAGATTCTGATGAGTGTTGGGAAAGGAAAAAGGTTGAGGCAGATGTTTATAGGAAACAGTGTGAGGAATTTAATAATTGAGAGAGTTCTTAATTCTTTATTTATTATTGTATATCAGACCACCCCCAAAACTTAGCAGCTTAAAACAGCAATGAACATTTATTATCTCACACAGTTTTGTGGGCTAGAAATTCAAGAGTCAGTTGGCAGACTTGTTCTGGCTCAGGGTGTCAGAACATTGCAGTCAAGATCACCCTGGCTGTAGTCATCTGAAGTCTTGTATGGGGCAGGAGGATGGCTCACTCATATGACTGTTGTTAGGAGACTTCCCTTCCTCACTGGCTGTTGGCAGGAAGCCTTAGTTCCTAGCCACGTAGACTTCTATGTAGAGCTGTTTGAGTGTTTTCAGGACGTGGCTGCTAGTTTCCTTTAGAGTTTGTGATCCCAGAGAGGGAAAGGAGGAAGACGCAGCGCCTTTTATGACCTAGTTTTGGAAGTCATATACTGTTACTTCTGCCTTATTGTTTTCCGTAGAAAGGAGTCACCAAGCCAGCCCACCCTGAGGAGGAGGGGAATTAGGCTTCATATTTTTTTTTCTTTTTTTCTCTTCTTTTTCTCCCCAAATCCCCCCAGTACATAGTTGTATATTTTAATTGTGGGTCCTTCTAGTTGTGGCATGTGGGACGCTGCCTCAGCATGGCCTAATGAGCAGTGCCATGTCCGTGCCCAGGATTCTAACCGGTGAAACCCTGGGCCGCCAGAGCGGAGCATGTGAACTTAACCACTCAACCACAGGGCTGGCCCCTAGGCTTCATATTTTAATGGGAGGAATGCTAAAGAATTTGTGGACATAGTTTAAAGCTAACACATGGGATATAAAAGAAAATTGGTTCCTTTTTCAATACTTGTCATTTAAAAAAAGATTTTGAGTCCTTTCATTGCAAGATATTATGGATATGTATAGGTTAAAGACTGCCTTCTAGAATTTTGTAGTCCTAGGTGAGAAAGTTAGGCATGTATGTAAGCAACAAGAAACCAAGATAAAATATGATATATTTTCAGAATACAAATGCTTTTTCAAATTAACTTTGCCTAAATATTGTTCCAATTTATTAACCTTAATTGGAGAATGTTAAAAATCTTGTCTCTTCATTTAAAAAACAACAAAAACATTGCCATTCGTGAGTATGTGTTAGTTGAATTCCTTATGATAAACTCAGAAATTCTGTAATTTAACTACTTGATTTACCTATTATACTAAATGTATAAAGTATAGAAGAGAAATAGTATTTTAAATATACCTTATGAACTCTTGAGTCTTAGGAGAAATAGCCATTTTTCCTTTAATGATCCTAGTTAGCTAATGGCTAATATAAAAGAAATGCAGATAGTAATGGGAGTTCTGAATACAGACAATTATCCAGACTGTTAGTTTATAGATGTGTGTGTAAACTGCGGTCCTTTTTGTAGCTTTGTATTTAATTAAACATTTCCTCCTAGTAAGATAGTTTCCTTTTAAACAGAGGCAATATAGTATAGCAAAAAAATTGTGGGTTTGTGATTAGACAAATTTGGGCTCAAATCTTTGCTTCATTATGTATTACCTACGTGACCTTGGGCCAGCTATTTAGTCGATAAGTCTGTTTCCTCATCTATAAGAATAGTGCCTATCTCTCAGGATTAAATGAAATCATGTCAAGGGTTCCCTAGAGTTTCTTGATACTCAGTAAATCTTAGTTACCTTCATTTTACTCCTTTCCTTTAAAGAGTGAAAAGATAAGGCAGTCGGGAAAGGTTTTCTTTAGGAGATGGATTTAAACTGAGACCTAAAGGTCCAGCCCTATCCAGGTGGTGGGAATAACATGTACATGTGCAAAGCTGTAGGTGAAGACGAGCTCTATGGTTTGAAGATCTAATCAAAGGCTTTGCGCTTGGACATAGTGGGGATACGACTGGAGAGGTAGGTAGATAGGAGCCAGATCTTAAGGCCCTTCCAGGTTGTGGTAAGCATTTGTTTGTATTGTTTGTTTGTATTTGAGTGTAGTGGAAGCCATTGGAGAGTGGAAATCCGTAAGGGCTGTAACACTGATTTCTCAAATTTGAGACAATAGCATGCAGTTAATTCTAAAGGAGAGATTCATTTTTCTTTTGTTTTCCAGAATCTGATAATTAATGTTTATTACTTGCTTTCAGGATTTTCTTTTTTCAAAATCCAAAGAGTAAACTTTTGTAGAGGAGATCCATGTAGATCTGTGCTCCTTTCTCAGTAAGAACTTTAAAATAACTGCGGGGACTGAGAGAGAACCTCCCCCTCCTCTCTGTTTTGCGTCTGCTCCCGGAATTGAAGTTATTTTTTCCTCTGTGCTCTTTCTTCCACTAACTGCATTTTTAAGGAAGTTAGAGATGGAGCATTTGAAGTGAGTTCTGCTGTCTCCCTCTGTTGTTTTTCCGTGGAGCGTTGCACAGTTTTTGATGTTGGCTAAGCAGATCTTCTGGAACACTTCTAAGGCACACATACTCCCATCTCTTTTTTTCTCTTTAAGCTAACAGCATTCTATTGCTATACATCTGTCATCTGTAGGGAATAATATTGGAGTTTAATTTATTTACCTCTGTTAACTTTTAAATGACTTTTTGAAATTTTGGAAGTTTTATTTCACAGAATGAAAATCTTTAGCACTTTTAGGAAGAGAGTCAGCCTCAGTTGCTGACTGACACTTTTAAATAGTCAATAAAAAGCAGAGTTAAGGATTTTGTGAAATGATTTGTTTGTGGCCAAAAAATTTTGGCTGAGACTTGGATGATTTGGTTAAGCCCATACCAAATACTTTTTTAACTAACTAAAAATATGTAATGTGTCTAGAGTAGGTACTGTTTTTATTCACCATTTCTGCTCTTCTAGATTGTCAAAGACATTGTGGAAAAATAGATGCTCTGCTTGCTCTCCCGTTTTGCGCTTTCCAGAAGCACTCAGGAGAGGAGCCAAGTGTGTTTTCCTACCTTCTGTTAGCTGGGAAAAGAAAGAGGAAGAAGACCATTAGTATTTAACGAATCCTTTTTGTGTTAGTGTATATTAGAACTTCATTATCTCATTTAATCCTTACAAGCATTTTTATAACACAGATAATATTCTCTAGAAACTGAGGTTTAAAGTGATTAAGTAACTTGCCCATCCATGGTCGCACATCTCTTAAGTAGTGCAGTCAAGATTTGAACCCAGATCTGTCTAATTCTGAAGCCATGTCTGTCCTTGCTTCCTTCTTTTCCCTTCCCTTCCTTCTTCTTTTCTTTTTTTCTTTTTTTTGAGGAAGATTAGCCTTGAGCTAACTACTGCCAGTCTTCCTGTTTTTGCTGAGGAAGCCTGGCCCTGAGCAAACATCCATGCCCATCTTCCTCTACTTTGTATGTGGAACGCCTACCACAGCATGGCCTGCCAAGCTGTGCCATGTCCGCACCTGGGATCCAAACCAGCGAATCCCGGGCTGCCGAGAAGCAGAACCTGCAAAATTAAACGCTGCACCACCTGGCTGGCCGCCGCCTTCTTTTCTTTTTGCTTCCCTTTCTTCCCCTCTTCTGTCCTTCCTCTTTCCTTTCTTCTTCCTGTCTCTTCTCTTTCCTTTCCTTCTGTTTCCTTCCTTAAAAAAATAACCTTTTATTATTACAGAAGCAGTTTTGGTATATTGTTGAAAATTATAAAATATATAATTTATATTTTATTTAAATATTTGGATAAGAAAGAAAGTTAAATTCCTACCAGGTAGAGCTTACCTTTGTATGGACACTTATTGTTAACTTGCTTTTTTTCCCAACCAACTCTAAATTTCAATAAATTTTCATCTCATCTAATGTGTCGATTAACCCCAAAGTTTCCGTTACAATTGATTTGTCCAAACTAGTAGTAATCAGTCTGGTATCATGCATTTCATTTGCTTGTTTTTAAATAAGTTCCCAAATACAGTCCTTGAGAATAAAGTCATTGGCAAGACTCACTTGAGAGGATATTCACATATTAGCTCCTAAAACTGGTTAGTCTGAATTTTCTGTCGCTCTTATATTTTTCACAAATTTTCCACATGAATGATAAAGGTAAATTTAAGGTTAAATATTTTTAGATACGTCATTTAAGTATTCAGATTATTGTAGGAGTAGAAAAATGGTGATTGATGTCTGCATGTGACTGCATAGGGAGAGAATCTGTTTGGAATCTGAAGATCTTTTGGCCACCTTATAAAAAGGGAGAATAATAGTTGATAACCATTCTAAAGTCATGATCTAATTCTCTTCAAGTTCCTCAACATTGTCAAATGACTGATGTCATGTACTCTTGTATATTGCTATCATAATGGTGATTCTTTTATGCCTTAGGGATATATCTCAAATGTAAAAGTTTTTTACAAAATGCTCTTTCAGAATAGTATCATGAATTAGAATGGATTTTATCATGCATGTTCTCTCTGTGATGCATCATGGACATGATCTCTTTTCACAGTGGAGAGTGATGGTAAGATTATATCTATGAGCCTTGAACAAGTAGCATAACCTTTTTATTCCTCAGTTGCTTCATCTCTAAAATGAGATGGAAATGTCCTATTTCCTTTGATTCTGAGCTGCAAACATTTTTTTCACATTCCAACTGCTCTGAAATTAGGATATATTTTTATGATTGCTCTGTCTTACTGTCAGCCAGATGACAATGGAGATGTAGTTAAATGCAATGCTTTCGTTGATACCTTCTGGTAAGATCACAGCATCTAGCCACTCTCTTAGATTTGATGATAGTACTTACCTCAGAGGGTTTTTTTGAGGATCAAATTAATTAATATATATAAAGTACTTAGTACCTGCCACCTAGTAAATGTTATATAAGTGTTAGCTATTTTTAATATCTATTAGAAATATAACAATAGTGGTTGGCTGATTTATTTATAATTTTACAATTATATAACACTTTTTCTCTGTGGAACAGAAAGCATTTTCCATTGGACATTCTGAAAAAGGAAAGTAAATTCCTTAATGTTATAGATAAATAATAAATGTAAAGGAGAGAAGATTACTGGGGGGAAGAGGTAAATGAGGGTAATAAAAGTGATAGTAATAAGCAGACTTTATGATTTATACTTAATACAAGAAATCTAAGTTCTGTTTGTTTTTCTGATATTGATACTGGGCAGTAGATTTTAAGAAAATATGTAGTGAATTCTTTTTGAAAGATTGTCAATCTTTAGTGGTACATATTTTTTATTTAGATTTCTTTCTGTTTTTGATGGAAGTAAGGGAACGCTTTTTCTTAAAGGACTGTATTTGTGAAAAATTGAATTTTTCTTCTAATTGTGGTTAGATGATCAAGACTAAATCTAATAGATTACTGTAATAATTAGTCATTATCTGATTATCTTTGTAAACTTTTTCACTGGCCTCTTTCCTGATATATAGACTGCTTCTGACTTTAAAATAGATATCTTGAGTGATAACAAGAGCTTTTGAATTTTTTAAAGTAACTCCTTATCATTATTCCATTCTTCATTCTGATTATCAATTTGGTACAGAGTTATAGACAAAATATTCTTCAGTTTTTACCAAGTAGGAAAGTTGCCTATGATAGGGGAAAAAATAGAGAAGTTGTTTCTTTTGGTATGGTACTATACTGTTCACTGAATCAGATGAACTGTGTGTCATATTACAGTTGTCATATAAAGTTATTAATTATCATGTTATATGTTTTTTTTTAAATGTGGATTTTTCCAGAGTGATTTCCTTTGTGGTAAGTTGAAGTAGTGGTAAAATAGTCTAGATGTCTTATTACCTTTTATGGGAATGAAATGTACACAGATTTTGCTGTTTCATGATAAAAAAGTAGAAGGGTACTGTTTACTGAGCTCCTCTCTGTCAGAGCCTGAGCACTTTACCTGTGCACTTATGTTTGCTTTGCTATACACAACATTTTCCATTTTACATATACCCTATGTAAAGTTGATATTTTTACCTCCATTTTACAATGCTAAAAGAGGTTAAAGAGCTTGTCACTATTAGTAGATGTCAGGATTTGAACCCAGTTCTATCTTATTCTAAAATCTCTGAAAGTTGATTAAAGTTTAAAACTTAAATAGCTGGCATCTCTTTTCAGACTAGATCAGTGCTTCTCAATCTCTTCTTTGTTTTCTCCGTCAACCCACGCCACGCCCCCAGCCTTTTTTTTAAAATACACTTTATTTTTTAGAGCAGTTTTAGGTTTATAGAAAAATTGTGCAGGATGTACACAGTTCACATATGTCCCCTACCCCCAAACAAATGCATAATTTCTTCTATCATTAATGTGGTGATATTTGTCACAATTGATGAGCTGACATTGATGCGTTATTCTTAAGTAAAGTCCCTAGTTTACATTAGGTTTCACCCTTTATGTTGCACAGTTCTGGGGGTTTTGGCAAATGCAGATGTCATGCATCCAGCATCACATTATCATACAGAATAGCTTCACTGCCCTAAAAATGCCCTGTGTTCCACCTCTTCATCCTCCTCCTTTCCTCCCTCCCTCCGAATCCCTGGCAATTTTGGTCTTTTTACCATGTCTATAGTTCTACCTTTTTCAAAATGTTATATGGTTGGAATCATAAGTATGTAACCTTTTCAGACTACCTTCTTTCACTTATCAATATGCATTTAAGGTTCCTCTATGTCTTTTCATGGCTAGATAGCTCATTTCTTTTTATTGCTGAATAATGCTCCGTGATATGGGTGTACCACAGTTTGTTTATACATTTACCTATCGAAGGACACTCTGTTTGCTTCTAGTTTTTGATGGTTATGTATTTGTGAACTCTTCACATGTTGGACTGAAAAAGCAAAATCTCAAGGAGCCTTTTAGACCCCACCATGAAATTTTAATATCATAGATATAATGTGCATTTATTAATGTGCTGTGGCCCTTTAGCAGGCCATCAACCATTTTAGTAGCTAAAATATTTTGTCTTCCAAGAACCGTCCTTTTTTTTTTTTGAGGAAGGTTAGTCCTGAGCTAACATCCACCACTAATCCTCCTCTTTTTTGCTGAGGAAGACTGGCCCTGAGAGCTAACATCCGTGCCCATTTTCCTCTACTTTACATGTGGGACGCCTACCACAGCATAGCTTGCCAAGCAGTGCCATGTCCGCACTGGGATCCGAACCGGCGAACCCCGGGCCACCGAAGCGGAACTGCGCACTTAACCACTGTGCAACCGGGCTGGCCCAAAGAACCATCTTTAAGGTGACCTTATGGACCGCTCTGCCTGCAGGAGCTTAGCCATTGTGTCAGTATTCCAGGTAGCAGCAAAGAGGAAGGGGAAAGTGCCTAAAGATTCCACCTTTCATTTGAGCCAATTACATATAAACAACTTTCCCAGAAAGACTCGATATTTCCACTTAATCTCAGTGGCCCCACCTAGCTATAAGTGAAAACTGAAACCAGGTGCATTGCTGTCACAAGTAAAATTGGTGTTCCATTATTAAGGAAGGAAGAGAGAGTACATAGAGGATAGGAAAGTAGCATTCTCTATCATAGTGAGGGAAAGAATAGTTTTTGTTTCTCCTGAGATATAATAGGTAATTGTGAAAATTTAGATGATTATTTGAAATTTGCAGTGAATTAATTTTAGTCATCTATTAGCAAGATCTCTCTGATAAATTCCTTATTGGCAAGAACATGGACGATTGCCATGGACTTTTATTCAGAGGGCTTTAAAAAGGTACTTCTGGGAAATAAGAGAGATTATATTTTGATTTTTCACTACAGAGAGGAATAATTTTTCTTACTTTTACTCCTCATACTCAAACTCAAGTTCTCATGGGGTTCTGACGTAATCCTTTGCAAACTGACGTAGGTATAGTCTTACAAGCTTTATTTAGCTTTTTAATGCTTACTAGTTCTAGTCAGATTGCATTCTTTGTCTTCTGCTGTTCAAAAAGAAAATTAGAGAAAACTTGAGATACATAAATTATTCCATGAGATACTAAAAAAATATTAGTTGAGTCCATTTTTGCATGATATCATGTTGTTTTCAAAGCTGTTAACAAGTTTTACTGCTGAGATGCTTGAGAAACGTCTTCCTGTCTCATTCTGTTATTCTTAGATGATTGAGCTGGAAATGTTTATGCACCTTTTATAATGGTGACTTATTGGCTGAGTATTCGCACCTGCTGCTGTCTTTGGCATTTGAATAATGAATTACCTGGTAGGTGGCCATGGGAAGGGAATGTTATGAATGGATTTTGCCTACGCTTTTTTGGTAGCAAATTATATTTGCTACAAGGTTGCTGTGCCATACCTCTATTTCTTCAACTATTATAAAGCTATTAATTTTCACAGTAATGGATGGCAGTAACCTTTCTCACACTGACCTAGTCTCAGCATGGCGTGTGTCAGGCTAACCTGTGGGTGGCAATGTCTATATAAAAGCTTAGTATGAATGCCAAAGTTATTTAATAGCATAAAACGCTTCCTTTTAGCAGTAGCCTTTGGCTATTTCCAACTGTTTTAAGATTGGTTCATTTATTTCATACTACTTGGATTATTTTTGAAGTTGCAAATTACAGCTATGGTTAAATCTCCCTTTAAATTGGTTATGCCAAAGTAGATGTTTATGGTAAACAACTCAAATTGTTTTATTTTGAACTTTTATATGAAGAAGATTGGATATTTTAATTGTCTTCACCTTTACCTTCCGTTCTACTCTCCTTAAGTTAGTTTAGATGAGCAGTAAAATAGGTAAGTGAATACGAACCATTAAAATATATATGACCACACGGGCTCCCTTTGGCAAATAGATGAGATTATACAAGGAAAGATGTTCTTTCTCTGGTGGTCTGAGATGCAGTAGTAGAACTAGGTTGTATTCATATGTACATTGGGAGAAAACTCACCTTACTGTGCAACTTTATTCCTGAAATGAGGTGGATTTCACTTTTCAGCCTTACCACAAATGATTGTCTTTTTTTTTACCATAAGCAGCTATACTGGAATAACTAGTATTTCTCTAGTGTTCATTTTTTTCTTTACTCATTTTTTAAAAAGCGATATAAAACCATGAATAAAAGGATTAGAGAAAAGAAGTGACAGGAAAGGGTAAGCCTTGGTGAACTGCTTTGACTTCTAATTTTGACCCTTCAGGGTAGAGTTTCATATATACACCTTAAAACTGTCTGAAGGAAAACCATTTAGTTACTGTCAAGTTTAATCAGTGATGTTATTAAAAGTATAATCAACAGGCTTAATGTGCTTCATCTATTTCATTCTTTACTGTTAACCAGGTTAGAGTTTAGAAATTCCTATAGTTGTCCATGGCTGCTTAAAGCTGTTTACTTTACATTTACGTGAATAGCAATGTGTAAATATGCGAGGTTTTTAAGGTAATCTTGGAGAATGCCTTTGTAATTTTGCAAATTACATTTTTTTTCACTTTAATTTTCCACTTTCTTTTTCTCTGATCTGGAAAAAAAAAAGACTGCTATTACAGGTCCTTACTCTTACTCTCTCTCTCTTTCTTCCCCTCCTTTTGCCTTCCCTTCCTTCCTTCTTTTTTTTTTTAAATATAAATGATTAAAACTATTTTGTTAGTGAGGATTATGCTATGTGATTGATCTAAACCAGTGTAAAAATGTCCTTGTTGAGCTAGATTATTCTAGGACATAAACTGTCTATAAACTATTCATTAATTTGTGTGCTAGGTAGTGATATGAAAATTAAGAAGCCTTTCAGACAGTCCTAACTTAAAGAGAACAAGATAGGAAGAGTTTATGTTCATAGATACTTTTAAAGATTTTACTTTTTCCTTTTTCTCCCCAAAGCCCCCTGGTACATAGTTGTATATTCTTCGTTGTGGGTCCTTCTAGTTGTGGCATGTGGGACGCTGCCTCAGCGTGGTTTGATGAGCAGTGCCATGTCCGCGCCCAGGATTCGAACCAACGAAACATTGGGCCACCTGCAGCAGAGCATGCGAACTTAACCACTTGACCACGGGGCCATCCCCAGTGTTAATAGATACTTTTAAAGTATTTGCCATGTGCAAGGGAATGTACAAGGCACTGGTGGAGTTTTAACCTATTATTTTAAGGAACATGCTAAAATCTGATTAAGTAAAACATGTATCATAAGGCAGATATTTTGTTTCTGGTTGTTGTACACTTTATCAGTATAAGAAATTCTAAAACTGTTGTGATCTTAATTGCTTTTTTCCCTTAACCTCCATATTTCTGCAAGTGCCTGTTCAATCATGGCAGTCTTTCTTTCTGCTTGTCGTCTCTTCATTTTCTATTATTTGCCTTTATATAGTTTATTGTCTTTGCCTTTTCTCATATTTTGCTTTAGTCATTAATTTCCCTCTTACTTTTTGAGTACCAGTTGGAGAGAGATTCCATGTTCTCTCTGTGAGCTGCATTGGAACAAAGTAGGCACTTTATAAAGGATGCTCTTCTTTGTATGAAATCAAAACTGTTCTCTATTCTTTTTTTTTTTTTATTGAGTTAATGATAGGTTACAATCTTCACCCTTTGTGCCCACCCCCCACCCCACCTTTCCCCTGGTATCCACTAAACTGTTCTTAGTCCACATTTTTAAATTCCTCATGAGTGGAGTCATACACAGATTATCCTTCTCTAGCTGGCTTATTTCACTTAACATAATTCCCTCAAGGTCCATCCATGTTATTGCAAATGGAATGATTTTGTTCTGTTTTGCAGCTGAGTAGTATTCCATTGTATATATGTACCACATCTTCTTTATCCATTCATCTGTTGATGGGCTCTTAGGCTGCTTCCATATCTTGGCTATTGTAAATAATGCTGCAGTGAACATTGGGGTACATAGGACTTTTGGGATTGCTGACTTCAAGCTCTTTGGATAAATACCCAGTAGCGGCATGGCTGGATCGTATGGTAGTTCTATTTTTAATTTTTTGAGGAATCTCCGTACTGTTTTCCATAGTGGCTACACCAGTTTGCATTCCCAGCAGCAGTGTATGAGGGTTCCTTTTTCTCCACAACCTCTCCAACATTTGTTACTATTAATTTTAGATATTTTTGTCGTTCTAATGGGTGTAAGGTGATATCTTAGTGTAGTTTTGATTTGCATTTCCCTGATGATCAGCGATGATGAGCATCTTTTCATGTGCCTATTGGCCATCCGTATATCTTCTTTGGAGAAATGTCTGTTGATGTCTCCAGCCCATTTTTCGATTGGGTTGTTTGATTTTTTGTTTTTGAATTGTGACAGTTCTTTATATAGTATGGATATTAAGCCTTTGTCAGATATATGACTTGCAAATATTTTTTCCCAGTTAGTGGGTTGTTTTTTGTTTCAATCCTGTTTTCATTTGCCTTGAAGAAGCTCTTTAACCTGATGAAGTCCCATTGGTTTATTCTTTCTATTGTTTCCCTTGTCTGAGAAGGCATGGTGTCCGAAAAGATCCTTTTATACTGATGTCAAAGAGTGTACTGCCTACGTTTTCTTCTAGAAGCCTTATGGTTTCAGGTCTCACCTTTAGGTCTTTGATCCATTTTGAGTTTATTTTGGTGAATGGTGAAAAAGAATGGTCAATTTTCATTCTTTTACATGTGGCTTTCCAGTTTTCCCAGCACCATTTGTTGAAAAGACTTTCTTTTCTCCATTGTATGCCCTCAGCTCCTTTGTTGAAGATAAGCTGTCCATAGATGTGTGGTTTTATTTCTGGGCTTTCAATTCTGTTCCATTGATCTGTGCACCTGTTTTTGTACCAGTACCATGCTGTTTTGATTACTGTAGCTTTGTAGTATGTTTTGAAGTCAGGGATTGGGATGCCTCCCGTTTTGTTCTTTTTTCTCAGGGTTGCTTTAGAAATTCGGGGTCTATTGTTGCCCCATATGAATTTTAGGATTCTTTGTTCTAATTCTGTAAAGAATGTCATTGGGATTCTGATTGGGATGGCATTGAATCTGTAGATTGCTTCAGGTAGAACGGACATTTTAACTACGTTTATTCTTCCAATCCATGTACATGGAATGTCTTTCCATCTCCTTATGTCGTCATCCAATTCTCTCAGAAAGCCCTTGTAATTTTCATTATATAGGTCCTTCACTTCTTTAGTTAAATTTACCCCAAGGTATTTTATTCTTTTTGTTGTGATTGTGAATGATATTGTGTTCTTGAGTTCTTTTTCTGTTAGTTCGTTATTGGAGTATAGAAATGCTACTGATTTATGCAAATTCATTTTGTACCCTGCAACTTTGCCGTAGTTGTTGATTACTTCTGAGAGTTTTCCAATGGATTCTTTGGGGTTTTCTATATATAAGATCATGTCGTCTGCAAACAGCGAGAGTTTCACTTCTTCCCTACCTATTTGGATTCCTTTTATTCCTTTTTCTTGCCTGATTGCTCTGGCCAGGACCTCCACTACTATGTTGAGTAAGAGTGGTGATAGAGGGCATCCTTGTCTCGTTCCTGTTTTCAGGGGGATGGGGTTCAGTTTTTCCCTATTGAGTATGATGTTGGCTATGGGTTTGTCATATATGGCCTATATTGTTCTCTATTCTACTTAAACACTTTTCCTGTCATCTTTCCTTCCACCACCTTCCTAAATGGAAGGCAGATTTGATCAAATAGTGCAGTCTGAATGATTTTCTGTTGCACTTAAAATAAATTACATTTACAAACACATAGGATCACTCTAATATTTAATTATCTATTGTGTGACCATCACTTATCCTTTCAGTAGCTAATGGGAACAATTAGACTAGGAATGGCTGTTACTGGGCTGGATTTGGAAACTGCCACAACCTCCAGTATGTGAACTTTGTGAGTTGTTAGTGTTGGTTTCTGCTTTACATGCTTCAACTTGTAATTTCCCCCCTTTTAAAAGTATTGTCCTATTTTAGGAGAGTTAGAATTGTAAATTAGCTCCTTGACAAGTCTTTAGGTAAACTTACTTCTCATACTTTTCATCTCTTAGAGATTTTCTGAGATGTTTTTAAAAATTAAAACCCTTGTTTCGTTGTCTGGTTAAGTTAAGAAATTATAGCCTTTTGGACTTAACTGTTTTGGGTTTTTTAAGCCAAAGTAAGAATCCACTGGTTATTTTCTCCATGAAAGATAAAGTATCAGCTGCTATTATATTGATGGTGACATTAGGGCTTAAATTCAAATATTGTGATATAGAAATAGTGAATACTTCTAAAACTTTCCGCTTCTGTGGGGAGTGTATGTAGTTCAAAATTTCATCATCATTGTTATTTTTTTAGACTGTAATTTAGGATCTCTCAACAATTAGGTATACTACATTTCCCTGAACTTTGGAGAGTGGGGGAAAGGGAAAGAGAAAGACAAGTAAAATCTGTAAAAATCTGTAAGTTGGGGAGGAGAGATGCTTTCTTCACTGGAAATATTTGCAATCTTTGGAGAGGTGGATGTGGCAGGCACAGCTGGCTTAGAGATATGGTTTTAACATCTAAATGTAGATCTCTATAGGTTGAGGATTCTTGCTGTATTATATCTTATGAGGAAGTAATTAGAAAATTGTAGATTTGGAAAGGTCCTCATTACAGTCCAGTTTTTATGTTTCAAAGATAAGAAAATTGAGGTCCAGAGAAGATAAATAACTTGACCAAAGGTGGTATCATAGGAAGAGTTAGTATAGTAATTTGTGTGTCCTGAATACATTTCCAGTGTTCTCTCTATAGTAGTATAATGAACACTGTTTTGAATGGGCCCGACATTTTTAAAGACCTGTAGCTTTCTGATTTTTTAAAAAAAATATGGCTTGTTGCCTCCAGGTTTCAAAATGTGTGAAGTTTGTGTGTAAAGCTGTAAAGCTGTGCCTAGATTTTAATGGTACTTTTTTGGGGGGGAGGTTATATTTTGTTTTTTGTCTGCCTGCTTTTTATAGTTGTGGGGGTTGAATAAAAGGTTATCGCAATCTTCTGTAAATTTTCTATTTTATGGGTGAAACAATACTTTTAATGCTACTTATAACCCTAAAATGATTATTAGGAAAATTTGGTAGATTTTTTTCTTCAGAAGTATTCCCCAGTGGGAAAGAAAATAAACATTTGCATCAAACAAGATGCTTACCAGGGGTTAAAAATACAAATCAGAATGAATATTAATAAAAAAACAGCTAGTTGTTTGTAAAATTCCAGGGATATCACAATAAAATTTGTTGAAGTTTCTCATATTAAAAAAGAATTCATTTAATTGACTCTATATCCCCTTAAGCATTGTAGGATATTACATTTTAGACCATCCTCCTTGAGGACTTAGTATTTAGTAAACACACATGATCACTGAAACTTCCTAAATGGATGTATAACTTGAGGCAATTAAAAATGAAGATTTTGAAAATTCTTCCCCCCACTGCTTTGCATGTATAGGCGATCCTCATTATTCGAAAATTCTGTATTTGCAGATTTGCTCACTAAATTTTATTTGTAACTCAAAATCAATACTCTGGCAGTTTTGCAGCCATTTGTAGAGCAGCAAAAACTTTGAGCCACCAGATGTGCAGGTTCCCAGCTGAGGTCAAACAAGGTGGTGCTCGGCCTTCTTGTTTTAACTCTCATGTTGTAAACATGTGCCCTTTTTTGCTAATCCCACATTTTATTGCGTTTTTCTTGGTGATTTGCTGTCTAAAATGGCACCCAAGCATAGTACTGAAGTGCTGTATCTAGTGTTCCTGAGCTCAAGAGACTGATGTACCTCACAGAGAAAATATGTATGTTAAATACACTTCATAAATACAGGCATGACTTATAGTGCTGTTGGCTGTGAGTTCAGTGTTAATGAACTTCCTTTCACACCTCTTCAGATTATTTTATAGCAAATCCTGTATTATTATATAAAATAAGCTGCTTTAAACAGAAACACCCATAAAACAAGATTATGTAGTGATCAGATGACAAAAATGTTGTGACCACAGGCTCACAGGAACTTAACCATGTATTTCCTCTAGGAACAATGGTTCAGTAGTCACTAATTCAGTAATTACTAATTCATAACTACTGCAAATAATGAGAATTGTTTGTATATTGTGGTAGCCAGCCTCCAAAATGGCCTCGAATGATTGAAGCCTCCTGTTATTCACACCCCTTTCCACATTGAGTGGCAGCTGATTGACCCTTTGTGACCAGTAGAATACAAAGGAAGTGACAATATGTAACTTCTGATGCTAGAACATTACAAATTTGGTGCTTAGATTGTTTTTTCTGGGGGAGCCAGCTATTGTACCCAGGGGACATCTAGGCACTTCTGTGGAGAAGCCCACTTGGAAAGGAACTGAGGATCCCAGCTAAGGTATAGTAAAAACATATATTTGGTTATTGTCCCCAGTTCCTGGCACAGAACTCCTAGCAGACTTGGAGTTTCCTGAGTGTTAGGAGTGTCTTTTGTTATTTATAATGAGCGCCTTTTGATCTCACCTGAATTAATGTCAGTAAATTGACTTACAGTGGGGCCTCTGGTTGGCCTCAGAATGGGGTTAGTTGCCAGAAAGACTAAGTGATAGATGGTGGGAACTTTCAGTCCCACCCTCGGACCTCCAGGGAAGGTAGAAGAGGCTAGAGATTGAGCTCTTTAGGATCTCTTGAACAGAGAGATTGGGTGAGCTTCCAGATTGGTAAACATATGGAGGTGCTGGGAGGGTGGCATGCCTGGAAAGGGCATAGAAGCTCCACCTCCACTGCCCCTCCATACCTTGCCCTATATGTCTCTTCCATTTGGCTGTTCCTGAATTATGCTCTTTATAGTAAACTTGTAAATGTAAGTAAAGTGTTTCCTGACTTCTGTAAGTTGTTCTGGCAAATTATTGAGCCTGAGGAGGGGGTTGTGGGAACCCCCGATTTAGAACCAGTTGGTCAGAAGTATGGGTGGCCCCCGCTAGACTTGTGACTAGTACCTGAAGTGGGGGCAGTCTTGTGGGACTCAACCCCTAACCTGTGAGGTCTGTGCTAAGTCTGAGTAGTTAGTGTCAGAATTGAATTGAATTGTTGGACACCTAATTGGTGTTGAGGAGTTGGAGAATTGGTGTTGGAAAAGACACCATATTTGGTGTCAGGGGTAAGAAAAACCCTACACAGATCAACAACTCACACCAACTTGCCAATCAGGTGAATTGATCACCTTGGAAATTGGTCTTTCATATCCAATCAAACCTTCAATTGAATGCAGCCTAAGCTGATATCTGACTATAAACATGAGACACCCCAAGTGAGAATTAAGTAGCAGAGCTCTTGTCAAATTCCTGACTCAGAGATGCTGTAAGACTAATAAATGGTTATTTTTTTTTAAGCCTTTAAGTTTTGGGATAATTTGTTGTGCAGGCATAGGAACTGATACGTGTATCTTTTTTAAAGAAAACAAAAACCTTTTTTGATAGAAAATTTCAAACATACACAAAAGTGGAGAAAATGGTGTGATGAATTCCATGTAACCATCAATCAGCTTCAACAATGATCCCCTCATGCCTAATCTTATTTCATTTTTACTTGTTCAGTTCCACTCACCACTCTTCAGATTACTTTGAAGCAAATCCCATACATCTTTTCATCTCTAAGTATTTCAGTGTGTATTTCTAAAAGATAAGAATTCTCCATAATATCATCATATCCCTCCAAATTAATCATTTCTTAAAAATCATCTAATATCCAGTCAGTACTCACATTTCCCCTCTCTTATAATTTCATTTTACATTTAGTTTATTTGAATGTGATCCAGATAGGTTCCATACATTTCAAGTGTTGATATATTTATGTCTCTTTTAATTTATAGGTTCTTCCTCTATTTCTCTCCTTTTCTCACCCCTCCTTTGCAATGTTTTATTGAAGAAACAATTGATTGTCCTTTACACTTTCCCACAAATTTGAGTTTTGCTCATTGCATCCTTTGATGTCCTTAATATGTCATCTTGCCCCTACTCTTTGTATGTATTTGTAGTTAGATCCACAGGCTTGATCTGATTTAGATTTTTTTTGCAAGACTATCTTATTTTTAAATAGCTTTATAGAGGCATAGTGTTCATAATATAAAATACACTGGTTTTAAGTGAATAAATTCAATGAATGTTTGTATATTTACAGTTATACAACTATTACAACAATCCAATTTTAGAATATTTCCATGACCCTAAAAAGAAAATTTGTGCCCATTTATAATCACTCGTTTCTCTCCATGGACCTAGGCAGCCACTAATCTACTTCTGTCTCTATAGATTGGCCTTTTTTTGGACATTTCATATAAATGGAATTATAAAATATGTGTTTTTTGGTTTCTAGCTTCTTTCACTGAGCAGGTTTTTGAGGTTCATCCATTTGTAGCAGGTATCAGTAATTAGTTCTTTCTTATTACTGAATAGCATTCCATTTTATTGCTATACCATATTTTGTTTGACCATTCAGCAATTGATATACTTTTTTGACTATTAAAAGTAATGCTGCCTCATACAACTCAATAGCAAAAAAAAAAAAAAAAAAAAAAAGAACAATAGATTAAAAAAATGGGCAGAAGAACTGCATAGACATTTTTCCAAAGAACATATACAGATGGTCAACAAGTACATGAAAAGGTGCTTAACGTCACTAATCATGAGGAAAATGCAAAACAAAACCACAGCGAGATATCACTTTACACCTGTTAAAATGACTACTATTGAAAAGATAAGAGATGGCAAGTACTGGTGAGGATGTAGAGAAAAGGGAGCCCTTGTGCACTGTTGGTGGGAATGTAAACTGGTGCAGCCACTATGGAAAACAGTATGGAGGTTCCTCAAAAATTAAAAATAGAACTACTACTACTACTTCTACTTCTGGGTATATATCCAAAGGAAGTGAAATCACCACCTCAAAAAGATATCTGCAGTCCCATTTTCATTGCAGCATTATTTACAATAGCCAAGACCTGGACCCAACCTAATGTGGTATATGTATATATTATGAAATATTATTTAGCCATAAAAAGAAGGAAATCCTGACATTTACAATAACATGGATGTACCATGAGGGCATTATGCTAAGTGAAATAAGTCAGCAGAGAAAGACAAATACTGTATGATGTCACTTTTATTTGGAATCTACGAAAACTGAAGATAGGTACAGAGAAGAGATTGGTGGTTGCCAGAGGCAAGGAGGTAGGGCAGTGATGGAAATCAGTGAGGGTAGTTAAAAGATAAAAACTTCCGGGGCCTGCCCGGTGGTGCAGCAGTTAAGTTCGCATGTTCTGCTTCTTGGTGGCCCGGGGTTTGCTGGTTCGGATCCTGGGTGTGGACATGGCACTGCTTGGCATGCCATGCTGTGGTAGGCGTCCCACATATAAAAAAAAGTAGAGGAAGATGGGCACGGATGTTAGCTCAGGGCCAGGCTTCCTCAGCAAAAAGAGGAGGACTGGCAGTAGTTAGCTCAGGGCTAATCTTCCTCAAAAAAACCCAACCAACCAAACAAACGAAAAAACCTTCCAATTATAAGAGAAATAAGTTTTGGGGATGTAATGTACAGCATGGTGACTACAGTTAACAATAATGTATTTGAAAGTTGCTAAGAGAATAGATCTTAACAGTTCTCATCACAAGAAAAATTTGAAACTATGTGAGATGATTTATGCTAACTAAACTTATTGTGGTAATCATTTAGCAGAATATACATAAATCATTATGTTGTACACCTTGGCTAATATAATATTATGTGCCAGCTATATCTCAAAGCTGGAAAAAAAGAAAACTGAAAAGAAAAAAGAATGATGTTGCTATGATCTTTTGTATACAAGTTTTTGTGCAGGCATATGTTTTCAGTTCTCTTGTATAGATATCTAGGAGTGGAATTGCTGGGTAATGTTATATTTCTGTAATTAACTTTTAAAAACATCTTCCAAACTGTTTTCCAAAATGGTCGTACCATTTTACATTCCCACCAGTAATGTCTGAAGGTTCCAATTTCTCTACATCCTCAATAATACTTGTTAATACGTGACTTTTTGATTATAGCCACTCTAGTGGGTGAGGTGTGATGTAATATTGTTGTTTTAGTTTGCATTTTCCTAGTGACTAATGATGTTGAGCATCTTTACATGTGCTTATTGGCCATTTGTAAGTCTTCTTTGGAGAAAGGTTGCAAGACCATTTCTTAAGTTATTATGTGCTTCTATCAGGAGGCGTAGAGATAAGATTGTCTCTCTTTTGGGAATGTTACCAACCATTGGTAGATCCATAATCAGTCAATTTACTAATCACTTCATCCCTTCATTTTGATTCTGTCATTCCTTCTTCATGTATTAGCTGGAATACTTTGCCAGTCTTTATGGCATGCCATTTTAGTTGTCTAATGCTCATTCTGTAGCTGCACCATCTAAAACTAGCTACAAAGCTATTTAAATTAATTAAAATAAAATTAAAAACTTAGTTCTTTAGTTACACTAGCCACATTTCAGGTGGTTAATAGTCACATATGACTAGTGACTACTATATTGAACAGCATAGAAAGAGAACATTTCCATCACTGTGGAAATTTTTACTGGACACTGCCATTTTACAGTGTGTTTTCAGGAAGGGCTCAAGGGAGCAATATTCCCTGGGTTCTTGCATATTCATGAAAGTATGTGCCTTATACTTTGAGGTCAGTTTGTGTTGATACAATATCTTTGGTTGTACATGTCTTGTAGCTGTTGGTGTTATTTCTTTGCTTATATTTTGAGGTTCATGGGAGTACTTTATTGTCTAATTTTGTTATAAATACTGTCTGTAAATTATTGGCTTAGGTGTCCTAGTTGGTCTGTTGTTATGAGGGAATTTAGGGAAACTGAAAAGTATGCAGCCTTCATCATCATCTTTCCAGAATCCCTTCATGTTTATTTTAATTGTACCAGTTACTAAGAATTGTAAAAAGTTAAGAGCTAGAAGGAACTGGGAGGTCATTTAGTCCCTAAACTTCATTTCAGAATGAAGAATCTGAGACTTGGAGAAGTTGTATGGTTATAAGCACAAGCGGGTCCATACCCCCTTTGGCTTGACTCTCATCAGTGCCCTTTCCCACATCTGTAGCACCGAGGCAAAGGGTACAATGTAAGAGGAGGTCAGATGACTTACAAAGACAATATGGATACTTAGATTTAATTGCTTCATAAGGTCAAATGAAAAGAGGGAAAGGGAAGCAAAGTAACCAATTGAAACAGTTATAAAGAATCAGATATAAATAAGAATATATATTGTGTGTATAAGTATAAAAAATTTTTGACTTTTTTTAGAGCAGTTTTAAGTTGACAACAAAATTGAGAAGGAAGTATAGAGATTTCCTACATACTCCCTACCCCTACAAATGCCTGGCCTCCGTCGTTATCAACATCACTCATCAGAATGGTACATTTTTACCCAGGATGGACCTACATTGACACATCATAATCACTCAAAATTCGTAGTCTATCTTAGGCTTCACTCTTGGTATTGTACATTCTGTGGGTTTGGAGACATGTATAATGACATACATCCTTCAGTATAATATCATACAATGTATTTTCACTGCCCTAAAAATCCTGTGATGTTCCTATTCATTCCCTTCCTCTACCACAACCACTGATCTTTTTATTGTCTCCGTGATTTTGCCTTTACTAGAATGTCGTATTGTTAGAATTACATAATATTTAGCCTTTTCAGATTGGCTTCTTTCACTTAATAATATGAATTTAAGGTTCTTCTATGTCTTTTCATGGCTTCCTAGCTCATTTCTTTTTGGTGCTGAATAATATTCCATTATCTGAATGTAGTACAATTTATCCAGTCACCTATAGAAGGACGTCTTGGTTGCTTCCGAGTATTGGCAATTATGAATTAAGCTGCTTTGAATATCCATGTGCAGGTTTGTGTGTGGATATGTTTTCAGCTGCTTTGGGTAAATACCAAGGAGCACAATTGCTGACTTATATGATAAGAGTATGTTTAATTTTGTAACAAGTGCCAAACTGTCTTCCAAAGTGGCTGTACCATTTTTGTCGTCTCACCAGCAATGTATGAGAGTTCCTGTTGCTCCACATCCTCACCAGCATTTGGTGTTGTTGGTCTCCCAGATTTTGGCTGTTCTAATAGGTGTGTAGTGGTATTTCCTTGTTTTAATTTGCATTTTCTTGATGACATATGATGTGGAGCATCTTTTCATATGCGTATTTGCCATCTGTATATCTTCTTTGGTGAGGTGTCCATTTGGCCCATTTTTTATTCAGGTTGTTTGTTTTCTTAGTGTCAAGTTTTAAGAATTCTTCATATATTTTGGATAATGGTCCTTTATCAGATGTGTCTTTTGCCGATATTTTCTTTTAGTCTGTGACTTGTCTTCTAATTCTCTTGATATTTCCTTTTGCAAAGCAGAAGTTTTTAATTTTAATGAAATATAGCTTATTATTTCTTTCATGGATTGTGTCTAGTGTTGTATTTAAAAAGGCATCACCATATCCAAGGTGATCTAGATTTTCTCCTATGGTATCTTCTAGGAGTTTTATAGTTTTGAGTTTTACATTTAGGTCTATGATCCATTCTGAGTTAATTTTTGTGAAGGATGTAAGATCTGTGTCTAGATTCATTTTTTGTGTGTGAGTGTCCGTTTGTTCCAGCACTATTTGTTGAAGAGACTATCTTCTCCATTGTATTGCTTTGCTCCTTTGTCAAACACCAGTTGACTGTATTTATGTAGGTCTATTTCTGGGCCCTCTATTCTATTCCATTGATCTGTCTGTCTATTCTTTTGCCCATATCCACTGTCATGATTATTGTATCTTTATAGTGAGTCTTGAAGTTGGGTAGTGTCAGAACTTTTTTCTTCTCCTTCAGTATTATGTTTATTATTCTAGGTCTTTTGCCTTTCTATATAAACTTTAGAATCAGTTTGTTGACATCCATAAAATAACTCGTTGGCTATAATTAACATATTTTTAAGGTGGGTAGTTAGAAAACTATTTGTTCATTTTCTTGAACTGAAAAAGTCTCCTGGAAAAGGGAATAAGAAGCTTCCAAGGAGATTTCTTAGGGTGTGTTGATAAGATTCGGGAATTCTGTTACTGGTTGTCCCCTTCTGGGTCAGCTGCGTGTTTACTGTGCCATTTATAATATCATCATTTGTAATTGTTGAGATTTTAATCAGTACTTTCAAATGAAAGCAAAAGTAATTTAGACTCTTAACCATTGTCAGAAGTAGATATAAATACTGAGAAATATAAAATTATGTTTTGTTATAGAAGATATGATTAAATATTTAGGAAACAAAGGAATCAGTTGAACAAAACCTATTAAAATTGCTAAAGGGGCCGGCCCCATGGTGTAGTGGTTAAGTTTGGCATGCTTCACTTTGGTGGCCTGGTTTTGTGGGTTCAGATCCCAGGTGCGGACCTATGCCACTTGTCAGCCATGCTGTCATGGCAACCTGCATATAAAGTGGAGGAAGATTAGCACAGATGTTAGCTCAGGGCTGATCTTCCTCAAACAAAAAAGGAGGGAGATTGACAACAGATGTTAGCTCAGGGCTAATCTTACTTAGCAAACAAAAAACTAAAAAAAGTTTAATAAAGTGATGGGAAATAAGATAAAAATATAAAATAAATAACCATCATGTACCTTACAAGATTGTAAATTTTCTAAAAGCAAAATCCATGCTTATGTCTTTTGAATTTCCCATTACTGTCCAGAATGCGCAATATATTACCAGATTAAAATTCTTTAAAAAATTGTCATTGGTATATGATTAAAAGTAAAAAATAAGTATCTCTAGTGGAGAGATAAGGCTAGGTAAACAGTGTATGGCTGTTTTGCAGATGCCCTTTAGTGATAAGCTTAGTGATAAATAATACTGGGGCAATAAGGAGTCATTTATAGTTTTGAGTAGGGTAGTTGGTAGTTTCTGAGTAGGGAGATGATGTAAATTGTTAAGATTGATCCTTCACTATATATCAGATAAATTAGAGACAGCAGATCCTAAAGACATGGGAATCTGGAAAAATCTCAGTAATAGGAATAAGGCCTATGAGCTGTGTTAGCTGTTTAAAAGTAGGGGAGCTATGGTTAAGAAATTGAAAAAACACAAGTGTTATTTTGAAATAATTTTAGATTTACTTGAGTTGCAAAAATAGTGCACTGAATTCCCATGTACCTTTTTCCTACTTTCCCCTAATGTTAACATCTTATATAACCTTAGATCAAAATGAAGAGATTAATATTGATAACAGTGCTATTAACTAAACTATAGACTTTATTCAGATTTCACCAGTTTTTCCACTAATAGTCTATTTCTGTTCCAGAATTGAATCCAGGATAGTATGTTGCACTTAATTGTCACATCTCCTTAGTGTCTCCCAATCTGTGGTGCTTTCTTAGGCTTTCCTTGTTTTTCATTACCTTGATACTTTTGAAGAGTACTAGTTAGATATTTTGTAGAATATCCCTCACTTTGGGTTTAGCTGATGTCTTTTCGTGATTAGACTGGGCTTACGCATTTTGGGGAAGAATACCACAGATGTGAAGAACCCTTCCCATTGTGTCGTATCAAGGGATGCATGATATCAAAATGATTTACCACTGGTGATGTTAACTTTGATCACTTGGTAAGGTGATTGTATGCCAGGTTTCTCCACTGCAAAGTTGCTATTTTTCTCTTTCCATAGTCTATTCAGTAGAAGCGAGTTGCTAACTCCAGCCCACATTCAAGAGGAAGGAGAGTTAAGCTCCACCTCCCGGAAGAAGGAGTGTAAAAGAATTTGTGGACACAGTTAAACTTACCTCATAATTAATCAGTATTTGAGGGAGATATTTTGAGGCTATGCCAATTAGATATGAAACATTTTGAGAGAACACTTCTTAATTTTTAGTAATTATAAGGCCTAAAAGAAAGGAAAAGAACTCCCAGATTTTGAGGCTGATTATGTTGTTGAAAGAAATAGAGTTATTCACTTTGGTTGTGTCATTGATTCAGTCTTTTTATCCACTAAAATCCAGTTCTTTAAACTATAAACAGGGTTAGACAGATAATCTAGATATTGTACCAGGAAACAGGATCTCGATTCTATATTCTTTTATTGGCCCAGAGGTCATTAGAATGTTCAGGACATGCCATTCTGATGCAAACTACGCAATTCTGAGTCGTCATCATCAGGTTGCATGCCTTGTCTTCTAACAAAATTTCTTAATTATAATCTATGCATATTTCCCCTGATAAACTTGCCCTTTACTTTAAAATTTAAGATATTTTATGAAGTCTCCCCCCCACTTAAAGAATATAGCTCATTTAGTACATTGTAAACCAGAGAAAAAAAGTGTTAGAAGTGTGGTGGTGGCATCCTATTGTTATAATATACATGTTATCTTTAAAAAAATCTGTTACTGTCTTCCAGGGGATTTTTTTAAGTCAATTCTCAAGCATCCTCCTACATCTTTGTAACGTGGGAGACACATCTTGCTGACTCCCTGTCATCTTGCCAGCCTAATTTTTTCTTTCTCTTGAGAGAATATGTTGAATATGTTAAAATTCCTCTCTCAGTTCTACTTAAAGTCCCCATGAATGACTTTACTACTGATGACTATCTTTCAACAGGCTGTGGGCATACTCTGCAGGGCTTTGTTGAGAATATTGTACCTCTGTGCTATGCAAGGAGCAATTTAGTTAGGTCCTGTTACGTCTGTATCTAAGTTGTTACGAAGATCCTTAGAACCAAGATCCCTTCTCCTTCCTGGCAATTAGTAATCTGCCCATTGAGTTCATAGTTTCCAGAAACCTGTTGTAAAATAGTGTTTGATTTTTTTCCCCCCCCGTAACCCTTATGTTTCTTCCCTGTTTAATGATTAGTAGGTATTTAATTGCAAAGAGTATTTTAAGAAATTCTGTTCAGATAATATTTACTTCACAGCTGGGAGCTCCTAATTACTACCTTATAATAGAAAGTTGCAGCTCCAAAATTCCTAAAAGTTTTAAAATGGATTTCATTTAAGGTAGATAAAATAGGGGAATTGAGCCACCAAATTATTCACTGTTTGCTGCTGAAAGCACATACATAAATGCAAAGAAATCAAGCTATTGATTTAGGAACAATAGTGATTTAAATTATTCTTTGTTTTGAGAATTTTCTCTCATTTGCCTTTAATTTGCATTTTGTGTATTATAAAAATCATTCATTGGGGCCTGCCCAGTGGCATAGTGGTTATGATCGTATGCTCTGCTTCAGCGGCCTGGGTTTCTCTGGTTTGGATCCTGGGCGTGGACCTATGCACCGCTTGGCAAGCCATACTGTGGCAGGTGTCCCACATATAAAATAGAGGAAGATGGGCATAGATGTTAGCTCAGGGCCAGTCTTCCTCATCAAAAAGAGAAGGCTTGTTGGTGGATGTTAGCTCAGGGCTACTCCTGCTCCTCCGCCTCCTCCAAAAATCATTCATCTCTAAGCAGTGATTGTGTGATTTCTACTCTCTTCCCCTTCTTATTATATCAAGTAGTTCTAGAATGTATAGAGTAGTGTGTTGGTTTAGTGGATTCTTTGTAAACAGTAAACTTAAACTATGATATGTATGTTAATGTGGAACTTTGATGGTTTTAATAGTAAATTGTGGGTGGAATTAGGGGAGATGTATGTTTTTTGTTGTCAGAATGTCAGCTGTGCTGAGATGCATACTTTTTTATTTGAAAGAAATAAACATGAAATTAAAGTGGCTAAATTATTAGTGTCAGCTAACGTATTAGACTTCTTGGATGGTTGGCATTTAACAGGTCTTGTTGAGTAGGTAGAGAAGAGAGAAAATGAGCTAAAAGCATCAAACATTATTAGACTTTATAATAAATACTACTTTTAAAAGAAATGAAAAATGTCAATGTTAAAAACCCGATACAGTGATGTGTAGATGGATAATACTCTATATATATATATATATATATATATATATATATATATTTTTTTTTTTTTCCTGAGGAAGATTAGCCCTGAGCTAACTGCTGCCAATCCTCCTCTTTTTGCTGAGGAAGACTGGCCCTGAGCTAACATCCATGCCCATCTTCCTCTGCTTTATATGTGGGATGCCTACCACAGCGTGGCGTGCCAGGCAGTGCCATGTCTGCACCCAGGATCTGAACTAGCAAACCCTGGGCTGCCAAAGCGGAACGTGCGCACTTAACTGCTGCGCCACCGGGCTGGACCCTGGATAATACTATTTAAAATAAAATAAAATGTAATGTTAGAACAGGTTGAAAAATGTGATTGTATGTAAGATCCTTGATGCCTAAACCAATGTAGTATTTCATCTATAAATGAGCAATTCTATTTAGCCTAAATACCTACTTATGAATATCTTCTTATAATATCTGGTGTTACGAATATCCTCCTTTGTGTATAAGGTGATAGTGTGTATTTCTTGGGCTTTGACTTTTATAAAAATCTTGTTTTTGAACATTATATTGACTTTCTGATTTCCTTTCTGTATGTGGGATTGAATCTTCTGTATTCTGTTTTCTGAATCTTGATAATTTTGAACTATTGCATTGTGGCACTTCTTGCCCCAGATCATTGACAGTTTTTTAGCTTAGGTGATTGAGCTGGCAGTGGTCTAAATATTTTCACTGTGTCCTGCCTTGTGGAGGGAGCCTCTCAGAAATTCTAGATTACCAGGTGCTTCTCTGGATCACTGCACAGCCAGAGCCTGGAATTGCTTTGCTTATGGTGCCCATCTGCCCAGGGTTCCCCCATGTCCTGCCCTTCCCTTTCTGTCACCCCTATGCCATTTTACCACCCAGTTTTTGCTCTTGTGGGGAGTGGGGCTTGGTCAGTGGTAGGGCTGTAGGCCTGTAGGAAGGAGAAATACCTGGTTCTAATTCCTAAGGCCACAGAGTTGAGATTTGCTGCTCCCTGAGTTGCTGGTTTGGGGTAAAGGTGGTGTTCAGGCAATAGGTAGTGTCCTCAAAGCCTTAATTAGATTAGATTATATCTTTTAGTACTCTGAGAACATAACCACCAGTATAGCATATGCATCTATTTTTAGACTTGTATACATTTAGCCTTCAAGTGCATCTTTGGAAATGCGCTATGTAAAAGTAGGGAACTGCCAGTATTAAATGATGCTTTACTACAAAGTTTATTATTGCTACAAGGTTTTTATGTAAGGTTCAAACATAAAGGAGTTGCCATAAAAAAGTTAATGTTTTCTTTACTTGCTCAATGATGATTAATTTCAGCCCTACACATCTTATTTGAAAATCACTAATTTTTCAGAAGAATACTTTCTTAGTAGGATTGCTTTTCGTCTTCTTCTGATTTCCAAATGGTGATTTTTTTTTTTTTAAAACATGGGTCCAGCAGAATATGGCCAGTGGACATATTTTGTTTGGCTGCTTTGTCATGCTTGCACAGTATGTATCAAGAGGCCACGTTAGATAGGCAGGTGTATGCTTGGTGGCAAAACCATCTTGTCTATTTTTTTTAACTCACTGCATACAGTTTATTTTTATTTCAGGGCTCCTATTAGCATTTGAGTTTGCAGCTCTGTGTTAGAAGAACAGAGAGTAGAGCATTATATATAGTGTTGTGTATATATATATATGTATATATAGCATTATATATAGTGAAGGAATACATTTTGGAATTAGGCCAACTTAGATTCAGAACCCTCCTGTGCCCTGTACCTTGTCTGTGTCCTTGGACAAAGTTTATCAAGTCTTATTTATCTCATTTGTAAAATGGAGAAAATAATGTTATTTTTAAGGATCACATGAGACAATTCATTTGTGGCATCTAGCACATAATATATACCCCATAAAATGGTAGTGATTCTTATTGTAGACGGAGTTAATGGAAGAACCACTAGTATCATGGCACCTTTCTCAAAATATTAGTAGTACCTGTTACTTTGATCCCTCAGGCTTTCTCCCCTTGTAGTTCAAATCCCCAAATTGCTCTTTGTGGAAATATGGAAATGAATTTCTCTTTTAAAATTTACTTGATGCTTCTTTCAATAGGTGTCAGTTTCATTCTGATGTTTCTGAGGTCATAAGGCATGGGACAACCTGCAAGTGTTAAAAATTGTTGTAGTAAAGGGCCGGCCTGGAGGTATAGCGGTTAAGTTCTCACACTCTGCTTTGGTGGCCCAGGTTTGCCAGTTCCGATCCATGGTGTGGACCTACACACTGCTTATCAAACCATGCTGTGGCAGATGTCCCACACACAAAATTGAGGAAGATTTGCACAGATGTTAGCTCAGGGTCAGTCTTCCTCAAAAAAAAAAAAAAAGAAGGAAAGGAAAAAGTATTGTAATAAAAATGTTCTTGATGACTTCTAAATTCTAAGGCTTAAATTCAGATTACTGGATAATATTTACTTTGTGAGCTCTATATTGGCAAAGTATAGTCTGTAAAAAACTTGAAGTTTAGAATATAAATAACAAGACTTAATTTAGAAATTATTCTTGGAAAATAAAATATAGTTTTAAAAGAATGAAAGTTTAAGCCTATACTGTTTGGTGTTTCAGACTAAATTGTGCAAATTGGTATTACACTAGATATCTTGGGTTTTATTTTTGGATTCTTTATCATTCATATTTTAGTCTTTTTAAATTTAGCATGCGTATCATTGCTATAAGAAACATTACTCATGAGATGATACCATAGCATCCATATTGATGATGTCTCTCTGACTGTCATGTATATATATCGTCTAACTCGGCCAGTCACATAATACGGGAGGGTAGACCTGGCATATCTTATTTCACAGTAGCGCTAAGACTTTGTCTTAGCTGACCACACAGTCTGCTTACAGCGTAGTTGTTTTCAGATGCCCTAGAAAATAAAATTAAACAAAACAGTGTGATGCAGGGAAAGTGTTTCACAACAAACTGATTTACACATCTACCTATTCTTTTCTAAACTGCTCTCAATTATTAGACAAATTATTGAAAAATAAGAAAATCTGTCATTTTTTTTGTCCTTGTGCATATATTCCATAAAATGCTGCTTTGGGTGAGTGTGTCCAAAGCAAAAATCAAAATAATCAAAGCTTTTAATTTTCCAGTCATATTCTGGGAAAATTGTTCTGTGCTTTGGAAAACTATAGTAGAATTTGTACAAAATAAAATTATTACTTTATTAGATAGTCAAAAAAATAGATTTTATTTTAATCACTAAACTCATGGAATGAGATCAGGATCAGGTTGGTAATAAAGGAATTGCATTCATATTAAATTTATTGAGTAAACATTTACTAATCCTGTCTAATGAAGGAAAGATCGGACAGTGAAAAGCCTGACTTATGGAACATTTTGAAAGAAAATAACTTGATTGCTTTCAATAATTTGCAGGATTGCCCCCAACTAGAGAAGAGGATAGAATAGTAACCAGGCTTCTTTTGTAAGAGAGAGTACTTAAACTGGGTGAGATTTATTGTATTAAGCATGTTGATTATTCAGAATCAGTTCCCAGAAGAATCTGATGCTGCCACCTGTGTGTTCTTTTGGACATAGTAAACTCCGTGTTCTCTCTGATCCCTTCTCTGGCCTCTTTTTCTTCTTTGTTTCTCATGGATAAGGGTTCCAAGTGTCTGTCCTGCCATTTTCTTTCTTCTTTTTTTTTTTTTGAGGAAGATTAGCCCTTAGCTAGCATCTGCCACCAATCCTCCTCTTTTGCTGAGGAAGACTGGCCCTGAGCTAACATCCATGTCCATCTTCCTCTACTTTATATGTGGGATGCCTACCACAGCATGGCTTGCCAAGAGGTGCCATGTCTGTACCCGGAATCCAAACCTGCAAACCCTGGGCCACCAAAGCAAAATGTGCACACTTAACCACTGCGCCACTGGGCCGGTCCCCTGCTATTTTCTTTTTTCTTCCTCTTTTCACCCACAAACGTCTCAAATATGTTGGTTTTTTTTTCTCAAATAATTTAAAAAAATGAGATATAATTCACATACCATAAAATTCTCCCTTTAAAGTACATATACGTGGTTTTTAGTGTATTGCACAGTACCTTGTGCAGCCATCAGTACTATTTGATTCGAGAACATTCGGTACCCTAAAGAGAAACCCCCTATGCATTAGAGGTCACTGCCCATTTTCTCCTCCCCTATTCTTTGGCAACCACAAATTTACTTTCTGTCTTGATGTAATTTCTTATTCTGTATGTTTCATATTTGGAATCACAGAATGTGGGCTTTGTGACTAGCTTATTTCACTTAGCATGTTTTGAAGGTTCATTCATGTTATATAGCATGTATCAGTACTTCATTCCATTTTATGACTGAATAATATCCCATTGTATGAATATACCACATTCATCAGTTGATAGACATTGGGCTGTTTCCAGTGTTTCACTATTATAAGTAATGTTCATATGAACGTTTGTGGAGAAGTTTGTTGTTGACATGTTTTCAGTGTTCTTGGGTATATGCCTAGGAGTGAAATTTCTGGGTCATGTGGTATAACTATGCTTAGCTTTTTGAGGAAATGCCAAAGTGTACCATTTTACCATCCCACCAGCAATGAATGAAGACTAGTTTTTCCACGTCCTTGTCAGCCTTGTTACTGTTAATCTCTTTCCTTATACGTATCCTAGTAAAGTGACATCTTTTTGTGATTTTGATTTGTATTTTCTTAGTCACTAACGATACTGAGTATCTTTCCATGTGCTTATGGGACGTTGTACATCTTCTCTGGAGAAATGTCTATTCAAGTCCTTTGCCCATTTTTAATTGATTGTTGATTTTAAGAGTTCTTTATATATTCTAGATACTATACCTTATCAGATATATGACTTGAAAATATTTTTTCCCATTCTCAGGTTGCTTTTTAGTCTCTTCTTTGCTGGGAAAGATTTGCCCTGAGGTAACATCTGTTGCCAGTCTTCCTCTTTTTACCCCCCTCCCCAAAGCCCCAGTACATAGTTGTATATTCCAGTTGTAAGTCCTCCTAGTTCTTCTATGTGAACTGCCACCACAACATGGCTACTGACAGACAAGTGGTGGGGTTCTGCACCCAGGACCCTAACCCAGGCTGCTGAGGCAGAGCACGCTGAACTTTGATCACTAGGCCATTAGAGCTGGCTTTGTCTTTTCACTTTCTTGGTGTCTTTTGAAGCTCAAAAATTTTAAATTTTGATGAAGTCCTATTTGTTTATTTTTTCTTTTGTTTTTGTGCTTTTTATGTCATATCAAAGAAACTGTTGCCTGCTTCAGTGTTATGCAGAATTATGCCTATGTTTTCTTCTAAAAGTTTTATAGTTTTCGCTTCAAAAGACATCAAGAAAGTAAAAAGACTCTGTGTAGGATGGGAGAAAATATTTTCAAGTCATGTCAGTATACTGATAAGGAACTAGTATTTACAATATATAAAGATTCATTTTGAATCGATTTCTGTTTTGTTTTGTTTTTTGGGGGAAGAAAATCACTTTATTCCGATTAATTCACAAACGATAGCATCACAAAAGCTGCTTTAAGGAGGCCACGCAAACATCTGCTCAGGTCCAAATTCCATACCATCTCAGTGAACTTCTGTATAGTGAGAACACCCTCTTACATTGCAATCTGAAGCAAGCAAGTTGTTAGTGATAGAGGAGAGGTTTAACTGATGGTTTTATACTTTATATCTTCACTGTCAGTTATGTTTTTATGCTAAATTAATTTGGTTATGAGAGGTGATTTTCTGTCTTCAGTTTGAATTTCTTGATTAAGCTAATCCATTTGCAAATCTGCACTGTTTGAGCACCCCACTGAAACTCTTACAAAGCTTAAGGTCACCTGGTTCTGGGCACACTCCAAAAACTGTTTCATCTCACTGTGGCATGGGGCAAACTACTGCTGCTGTTAGTATGCCAGCTGGATTCCCTGGGCTCCTGGTAAGTGATGTCAGGCCTTGAAGGTTCAGCATTACTTCCTCCACTGAAGCCCCCAGTGATGGCATGACCCAGTGTGCGCCTGACAGCAGAGCCCACCGCCACACCAGCTGCAGTGGTCTGGTAGTCTGCAGGTCTGATAGGTCTGGGCCATCAGACCTATCAGACCTGGCTGCCAGGGTTCAGCTGCAGGTGAGCCAACAGCAGATGGTGTAGCCACTGCTTGTCACTGAGCTGCTGGTGCTGGCCTGGGTGCAGCTCTCACCTAAGGTGCTTGACTGGTTGAAGGGGCCATGTGGAAGGTGCAGCTTTGGCTTCCAGTGGGCTTTGCAACTGTGTGGTGGCTCAGCATCCAGAAGTGCACGACTCGAAGGAGCCATTTTGAATCAATTTTTGTTTATGGTGTAAGGTCCAATTAATATTATTGCATGTGGATATCCTGTCATTCCAGCACCATTTGTTGAAAAGACTATTCTTTCCACATTAAGTTGTCTTGGCACCCATGTCAAATCAATTGTTCATAAACGGATGAGTTTGTTTCTGTTCCCTTGATCTATATGTCTATCCTATGTCTGTACCACATAGTCTTAATTATTGTAGCCATGTAGTAAGTTTTGAAAGTGAAAAGTGTGTGTATTTTAATTTGTTTTTTCTAGATTGTTTTAGCTGTCAGGGATCCCTTGCAATTGCATATGAGTTTTAGAATCAGCTTATCAGTTTCTGCAAAAATAAAATCAGCTGGGATGTTCATAGGGATTTTTTTTAATATGTAGATCAATTTGGAGAATATTACCATTGTAATGATATCAGATCTTCCAATCCATGAACATGGGATGTCTTTCTATTTATTTAGGTCATTTATAAATTTCTTACAATGGTATTTTATAGTTTTCAATATACAGGTCATTCACTTCTTTTGTTAAGTTTATTTCTAAATATTTATTCTTTTTCATGCTTTTATAAAAGAAAAAAGAGGGGGAATGATAAAGCATATGTGGTAAAATATTAACATTTAAAAAATCTAGATGAAGAGTTTATGAAGATTCTTTGTACAGTTCTTTCAACTTTTCTAAAGTCTGAAACTACTTCAAAATAAAAAGTTTTAAAAACGTTATGTAAAAGGAAGATAGAGCAACTCATAGACGTAGGAATTAGTCTTGGATTCCCAAATACTATTTATTGGCTGTCAGGTCTTATTTCTGGGAAGGGGCTGGGAAAAAATGGGGTGCATTTCTGAGTTCAAAACGTCAGTTATGAAATCTTTCTTCCATTTTGGCGATTATTATTATGCCATTAATCAGACAGATTGCCTTTTCTAATTATTGAAAAAGCTGGTTCATTCCAAATGGAAGAGGCCCTAAATCTTCAGGGGAAATTATTTTAATTTTTAAGCAGCTAAACAAGAATTATAATGATAAGAGGCATTATGGTAGGTGTGAATATGTGGTATTTAAACCATATTTCCCGTTCCTTGTTCTAAATGATTTCCTGAAATAAATCTGTCATTGAATTTCTTGATGTCGTTTTTCTCTATGAGTGCAGGATCTTTTTCCTTTTTAAAGAAGACAGAAGTGTGTATGGCTGGTTATAGAGCATGTTATTAAAAGCTTGTTCTTGAGTATTCCTGTGGTTGATAGATTACTTATTTTGGTGGAGTGATATGTTGTCAGTTTTCACTTATTTTTGCCATTTTATAAGACCGAAGATTTAAGTTTTTTCGGAACATGTTCTTGTGTTCTTCAGACATTTCATATATATATTTATGTGTGTGTGTGTGTATAAAATTATTTAGGAACAGTGAACATGGTGATTGAATTTTTCATCAAATCAGTCTTAGGTTAGAACTATGTTTTATTCATCTTTATGTTCCTAGTAATTGGTATTCAGTGAGTGATTTTTAGAACTGAAAGGGACCTTGTAGACCAAACTAGACCTCCCCCTAATTTTACTAATGAAGAAGCTGAGTTCCAGAGAGAGTTAATGTCTCTTGTGTAAAGTTGCCTGGCTCACTAGTGTCTCAACCATGACAAACATCAACCTAATAGTTGGCCTGTCGCACTTGAAAGGCTTGGTTATAAATGAGTGAGATAGTGGAATTACGTTCACAGTATTTTTCCCTTCTTTATGCACGTACACACACTCATACTCTTACACAGTTCCCCTGACCCGCTTTATCCATCTCCACTGCAGGTGTCAACAAACCCAGTTTCCCATAAGTATTCCATGATCTCACCAAAGCCCAATTCATCTGTTTTCACCTTCCTGAAAGTAAGACAAGACCTTGTTTCCTAAAGGTGCTAGAAACAAGGAAGTTAGGAGGGATCTTTTTTAACAAGTCATATGCTTGTGATCAGTGTCAGTGTTGCAAAGTGTGAAAATAATAGCTGTTTGACAATACCAATGTGATTACGTAATAGATTTTTAAATTAATGCATTTAAAAAAATTCCAGGCATATTATCCAAATAGCAACAATTTTAATATGAAAGTTTTGTATGAAATGGCAGATAATCCTCATGGAACTAAAATTAGTAGGTGCCTAATATGACTAAAATGTGGCTAAAAGTTCTCTATAGTTTTAAAAAAGAGACAAATAAAGCAATAGCAGAGTGAGAGAATGAAGATTTTTATTTTCCGGTTGACTGTTATAAAACAGCCATGTAAATAGTTTTATTAAGCTTTTTTCTTATTTGTTGATATTTGTACTATACAAGATGGAAATAATTTCTCATATAAAAGATGAGCTTATTTTTTCAGATAATGAGTCAAAAGAATAGATTTTCAGTTACTTGAGAGTACTATTTTGAAATCGGCAGTTTGCATAATTCAGTATTTCTTTTTAAAGTCGTATGAGGAAAGGATATAAAAACAGCTGCTTTTAAAGGGGAAGTTTTTAACTATGTCTAAGAGCATTTTTTAAAATAACAGTTCATCTTGGATTTAGAGTGTGTTTTCAATGTTAACTAAACAACCAGATTTTCCTGTCAACTTTGGAAACTGCTGAGGGTCAGCTTGATTCATAGCACAAGCAGATGGCATCCTGCTCTGGCAAAATGGGCAGAAAATTCTTTAAGCACCCACCTGCATATGTTCTAGTCTTCATAAAATCCTGTGCACTTTTAAATTTAAATACTGTCTACAGTTTTAACAAACACATTTGTTAAAGTTGAAATCAGAGATAGCACACAAATAGCTAAGATGTAGTCTTATTTTAGATCCTGTGACAACTCAAAAAATGAAAACTGCAGACTAGAAAGTAGACTGTCTTATTATTGGCAAAATACTACATATATAAAATATTTCCTCAGGGAGAAAATTTATCAGAGATATTATTACCAGAAACCTTTTTTTCTTTTTATACCGTTAGCTTAATTTCTAGAGCTTATTTCCTTTAAAGTACTTTATAAAGGACCAGTTTGTAATCAGAAGTTTTCACTGGTAATCTGTGAGAGAGCTCTCCTATTTTGAGTATGATATTTTTACTCCCACTTTCATGTCTTATTTTAAAATTTGGGATTGTGTTATATTCTATTTTTAATGTGGCCTGCAGGATCTCCGCAATAGCACTGCTAGCTCTGGAGTCCCTTGAAATGCCCACCAGGCTGTGTATTTCTGAGATTTTTGCCTACAAGCTTATGCTCCACCTCATGGCAGTCATTGAGGCTGTCTGTACTATCAGGTGAGAAGTGGGTAGCCGGCCACACAGAAGGAACTCTTTTATAGTCATTCTTATTACTGTTCCTTACTGTGTGGAGTTTTAGAGTTTGTCAAGTGTTGCACAGCTCATATATGGAAACCAAAGTCTTTTAAAATGTTTTTGAACATGTGTGATAATGTTGAAGTTAATTGAAGCTCTATGAGTTTGTTCTTTTAACTACAAAACTATTTCTCATTTACCGTTAAGATTTCCAAGACAATGAAGCAAAATCAATGAAACTATCCTTAGTTTTCATCTTTTATTTGGGCAGTAATAGAGCAATAGAAGGGTAATCTTCAGCCTTAAAATTATTATTATTATTTTTTTATAATTTAATTTTTTTTAATTGAGTTATTGATAGGTTACAATCTTGTGAAATTTCAATTGTACATTAATGTTTGTCAGTCATGTTGTAGGTGCACCACTTCACCCTTTGTGCCCACCCCCCACCCCACCTTTCCCCTGGTATCCGCTAAACTGTTCTTGGTCCATAGTTTTAAATTCCTCATATGAGTGGAGTCATACACAGATTATCTTTCTCTTGCTGGCTTATTTCACTTAACATAATTCTCTCAAGGTCCATTCATGTTATTGCAAATGGAATGATTTTGTTCTGTTTTGCAGCTGAGTAGTATTCCATTGTATATATGTACCACATCTTCTTTATCCATTCGTCTGTTGATGGGCACTTAGGTTGCTTCCATGTCTTGGCTATTGTAAACAGTGCTGCAATAAACAATGGGGTGCACAGGACTTTTGGGATTGTTCAGCCTTAAAATTATTTTTGACATTGCTATACACAGTTGCCTACCTGCCCTTTAAAGATGCACCATTTGTCAAATTTTTATTTTTGTGACTGCCTCTTTCTTTTTTTCTTAGCCAGTGTATACTTAAGAAAAAGTCTAATATCTATTCTTTATATTTGAATATCTCTAAGTCTTACTTAACTGTAATGGTTACTTTTTCTTCCATCTATGATTGACAAGTTGTGTTCACAGTTTAGGAAAACTCCAAGGGATTTTGGTGACCATTCTTGTTAGAAGATTTTGTTTTGGTGAAGTGTTCGTTTATTTTTATATGTCTTTTGGATAAGGTCTTGCTTGACTTTTCAGTAGCTTCATTTGCTTGATGAATTCATTTTTGAAAGGTGTTCTTTTTAGTCATTACAGTTCACACTATTTGCCTCCCTTTTTGGGTATTTAGTGAGGATGCTAACTATTGAATAGGCCCAAGAGATCATCTTTATCTTTTACGCTTAGAGGAGGTTCAAGCCAAGAGATATGCAGGGTCTTAATTGGTCCTGCTTAAGTCACACCTGTTAATTGAAGATTCCTCTCCACAGTTCTCAAGTTTGTGCCTTTTTCCAGCTATTCTATTTATTATTGAAATTAGCCTTTTAGGGTTTGCAACCATATGCTGAGTTCCCAATGTAGGGTACAGTTGCAGTTCTACTTTCAACCTTTAAAATGAAGGCTATAGTATTTAATTATGGGACACTACAGTTTTAAATGGGGATGGAGTTAGGTGGGTGGGCCTTTCCAAAAAACCAACTTGTAAAAATTACTAGAGTGTTTATATTTTCCAGAGTGCTGCCTTCTTAACATTCCATTTTATATTTTAAAGAAATATGCGTCATGGAAGAATGGAAAGTTTAAAATAGATTAACAGTTTGGCTAAGTGATTATGAATACATTTATTTCTACTCTTAAAATCCTTAGTATGTGATTTTGTCCTTCCTCCATTCTCCTTGCCCTGATTTATTTTAGATTTGTCGTGTTTGATTTAAACTGCTCCTTATTTCTGAATAGATAAATTGAAAATAGGCAATATTCTCCCTTACTTTGTTGGCCAGAAAGATTCCAAGACATTTGAAAGTGGATTCTTGACTTGCATGTTTGCATATTTTAGGGAATAAAATGTTGAAGAGAATTAAATGTTTATGAATTAGATTAAAGAATTTCCACTCTATTTGAACATAGAAAAAGATACAGTAAATTGCCCCAGGAACTAGCTAAATTGAGAGAGAGAAATTCTGTGGTTTTTCCCTAGAAGAAGTATGTTAAGACATAGTATACACATGTTTTGGTAGGAGCATAAAAGAGGAAGCTGCTGAGTTAAATCTAACAGCTGCTATTATGGGAAGAGCTAAGTCAGAGTTAATTCCTCCGTTGCAATAAAATATATAATCAGAAAAAGGAATATCTAATTAGAAACAGATTTCTTAGGAGGATTAAAATATTTTTAATATTCATTCACATGTGCAAGTATTTAACATTTTCTCTCCAGTTTTACAGCATACTTTTCAAGGGGAGTTCTTTGGTGGTTCTTGTTCTAAGAGTTGGTCCTTCTGTGTTCACTTTTTAAGCTGATTTTGTTTGCCGTTTTCTCTGAAAGACATGCTATTCATTCATATTTCATGCTCTTTTCGTATATCCTATTTATTCTGAAATTCTGATCTAGCTTTAGCCCTTTTTAATATCTTCAGGTTTCAAAAGTTATTCATGCATTGGCATTTGTTTACAATTAAATGCACACATACACACTTTTATGCATGTGTGCACATATGCACATACATGCCAGTCTGGGTATTTTTCTGTTTAAAATTATCAGTTCTTTTTTAAGTTTTGTTGATTTGTGGTGTTCGTCATTCCATTCCTTTCATCATTCCTAACTTATTTTTCTATGACACTTTATCTCAGTCAGTTTAATGGGGACAGTGAATTCATTTCAGCTAAATTTTTTGGCACATAGTCTTCTTCAACATAAATTTGCTTGTCTTTATGTCCTTAATAAATTAATAATTAATTATTACTTAATTATCAGTCAGTAAATTTATCCACTACTCTACACCAATTGTTCCTGAGGGTATGGAGTATTTTTATCAACATACTATATGTCTAGGCCATTCAAAAGCAATTTCTAATCCTGAAGATATGAATTGAAAAGATGAGGAACAAAACATAGGGCTTTTAAAGTGATCTGATCTATCAGCACATTGTTCCTGCTCACTCCTATTCTCATGTGGATACTGGTTTTGTTTTTATTGTTTGTGTATGTATATATCTATGTATGTATCTGTGTATGTTTATATTTTAAAGATTGGCACCTGAGGTAACATCTGCCAATCTTTTTTTTTTTCCTTCTCACTAAAGCCCACCCCATACGTAGTTGTATATTCTAATTGCAAGTGACTCTGGTTGTGCTACGTGGGACGCCACCTAAGCATGGCTTGATGAGTGGTGCTAGGTCCGCGCCCAGGATCTGAACCAGCGAAACCCTGGGCCACCAAAGCGGAGTGCCCGAACTTAACCACTCAACCGTGGGGACCGGTCCCTGGTTTTGTTTTGAGAAGCATCAATACGATGGAGCTCAGGCGGTTTAATCCGTCACTTGTTTCCACCCACAGAGTAAAGACTAAAGAAACATTAATAAAACCTGCAAACTCTTACATTATCTGAGTAGCTTTCTCCACAGAAGAATGAAAATAATAATTGATACTTGAGTAGCTTGCTTAAAATATTGGTCTGGGAGATTCAGACTTGAAGTGTGAGCAGTTAGCTGTTTTGAGGGAAATAAGGATTGACTATTTGAAAATGGGGTAGATTGTACTTTGTCCATTCAGACAATATTGTACTCATGGACTTGAGTTGGGGTGAACAGGTTGGTGTAGGTCGGATCCTACTAGAGAGAAAAAGTTATGAACAGTTTCTTTGGCAAAAGTTCTTTACCTAGTATTTATTGTAAGCTGTTTTAATAAAAACATATGTTGTTTTAATCAGTTGGCCCATTTGGAGATGTTTTATGAAGCTTTGGTCTAAGAGGGGAAGATTTGAGACTGAAGTGCTAGGAGCAGTAACCCTCCCAAGTGTTAGTTGCTTTCTGTTTTCATGGTCTCTTACGGGAGTATGAGTAACCATGTCCATAATTTTGCCCTCTTTCTTGGTTCTATCATTCAAGGCTTTTAAAAAGGATTTATTATTCCTAGTATTTTTTGAATCATTAAGAAGTTTATAGGTATATAAATTTTATATGTTCCTGATAGCCTTTTTCATGTTCTATTTCATATGTTGCTTTACCAGCCTGAGCAAGATTCTTTATCCCTTTCCCTTTCTTTTCCCCTCTATCTATTCTTCTCTTCCTTTCATTCATTCATGGCAGTCTTTTTCAAACCTTGAACCTGGGCAAGTCCTAACTAAATTTGAAACTATTATTGACTGTTTCCTGTTTGGAGAGGTTGTCAATGACAAATTAATAGGAAATGAAAGAGATGTCTCTTTCATGAATTTGCAAGTCCTTTATGCCATTTTAATCTTCTTTTCCTATCCAATTTCACAAAATCAATTATACCTACAAATTGGCCCAGGTAATAGTGTCAAGGGTTAAGGTGAGAGGAGTGGCCACTTCTGACTAAGGCCTAGACAACTTGTGGAAATGGTAGTGGTCTAAGAGAAGCTGACTATAATCCCAGCCTCTAGCATAATGAGATACGTAAAAATATCCTACAAATTAATGCTACAAACTGCCATTTAACGATACTATGTTCTGTTTATAAAGAAATTTGACAGGTTTTCCATTTAAATTTATTATTGTTATCACTAGATCAGTGATTCTCAACCCTATCAAACTCACCGTCCACTTGTTATAGCAAATATTTTGTGATGTTCTCTTTATCCCATCCTAAAACAAAATTCATGTATATATATATATATATATATCTACACACATACACATACATATGTGTGTGTGTATAGTTATAGATTAAGTATATCTATATTTATATAGTGTACATTTATACATTTACCTCACACATAAGTTAAAAGTAATTAAATCATCCCTCCATATCCAAGGGAGATTGGTTCCAGGACCCTCATGGATACCAAAATCCTCTGATGCTCAAGTCCCTTATACTATAAAAAGGCCATACTTGCACATCCTCCCGTATACTTTAAATCATATCTAGATTACTTATAATACCTAATACAATGTAAGTACTATGTAAATAGCTGTTGTGCTATATTATTTAGGGAATAATGACAAGAAAAAAAAGTCTGTACGTGTTCAGTACAGATGCAACCATCCTCTGCCTTTTGATTCACACTTGGTTTTCTGCTGATGTGGAACCTGTGGATATGGAGGGCCAACTGTATAATACCTTAAGTAATATAAATGGGAAATAGTAAGGAAAATAATTTAGAATAAAATAATATGTATTTCAATATGTGAATACTCAATCATGACTACTCTAGGAGACATAATGAAGTAGTAGGTGCTTACATCTATATATAGAATCACCATAATTGTGGCACTTTCAAATGCAGATTGATAAAGGTGTGCTTCATTGGCAGTTAAAATACCACAAGTAGTGTTGCCATTGGTGACAGTATTTTCCAAAAAGGTAAACAACCTTGGTAAAATTCCAACCAAAACAAAAAAACAGTCTTTATTTTATAATTGCATTCCTAGAAATTCAACATATATTAAAATTGTGCAAAAATACCTTATGTTTATGTGTAGAACAGATTTAGGCTTCGATAATTATGATCTGGTTTTCACCCATATGAATGTCGGGTAGGACGTTATTCATTGTGTGGGACTCTCCAGACATTCCAAGATGTCTAACATTCATGTCCCCCATGGGGTTAGGGGAGGCGAGAACTCTAAACCTTAGCAGCAACCTCTAGTTACTGTGGTAACCAAAAACACCGTCACATATTTCCAGAGTGCCTCCTAATGGTGCATGGTCCCTATTTTGAACCACTGCCCTAGAGGAATGGTCAATGGGAAAATAGTTCTAACAGTCCATTGTGTCTCTAGTAAGGCATTTGTGGCCCATTCTTCGTATTCCTGTTTCCAGAGCTAATGATCTTCCTATAGGATGCATAGAATAAATGAAACATAAAAGGCCATCGTCACATTGTGGTATACATGTAAGTATAGAACTTGCCTTGGCTGAAAGTTTATAAAGCTGTCATTCTTTTTCAGGGCAAAAGGCCCTCATCTTGGGTTTGGGCACTTGCTGAAATTATACAATTTGTGTGTATGTTCTTTCTGGGCAGGTGGCCCATGGTTTTGAGTAAATCCTTAGAGTCCCTGAGGCCATCATGGAGTCTAACAAGTGTGGAAGGAGTCTGTTCTCTTTCTATGAACCCTGGAGCACAGTGGCACTCCCTGAGGGTGACTCAGATGAGAGTAGTCTTACCTTTACCACTACTTCTTTCCCTTTTGCCTTGAAGAAATAGAGATTAAAATATGTAATTGAGGAAATCCATTTAGGTCTCCTGAATTCAGGTCTCTTGAAACCATGGCATTAAAACTCAGAAGAAAAGCTAACATATTGAGTCTTTATTCTGCCACATTCCAGAATAAGAATTTTAATTATCGGGTAAAGATTTCTGGAATATCAGTTATGACAAAAAGCTTTTTAAAAAATAAAAATAAAAAATAAGTATTTTGTATTGTAATCAAGCCTAACATTTAAAAAAAGAAAATAAAAAAGTGAAAAACCTTTTTAACTGTACCCTCCCTTCCAGTTATTCCCATATGTGTGACCATAGTTCATACCGTATGGAAATTACTTTTAAGAGAGGCACTGATGTTAGGACAAATTTTACTTAGTTGATCCCGCCTCTTCCTTTTATTACTTATTCCAAGAAGTTCCAAGAAAAATCTTTTTCACCTAATAAATGAGTATGATACGAAAGAAGTATTAGCATATTATCTTTTTCACCTTCTGGAAAATGTCAGCAGTATTCTTAGACCTCTCTTTAAATGCTTAATTTAGGTCATATGCTATCTCTTGCTAGTAATTTTTTTAGAATATGTATGTCCCTTATCTGTCTGTATCTTTCTATGTCCTAATTATTTGGGAGTTGGTTTCAAGATTCTTTCTTCTAATGTTCTTCATATTCCTTTTTTTATTTGCTGTCTAAGATTAATGTTTACCTGATAATACAGTTTCTACTCTATTAAGTTGGCAAATTTAAAAGCTTTCATCAGTTTTTGCTAAGACAAAAGGTGTACTTTTCTAACACATATAATCCAAATGATGCCCTAACATATACTTTCAAGTAAGGACATCATGGGGAAAGAAGAGTTAATGGGGACTTCTCTTATCAGGGTGGCACCTAAGTTATGAATTCCATAGGTTAGATGGAGTTAAACTGTTTCTAGACCAAATTCCCTAAATGATTAGATTGTGTTGGAGATGAGTTATAATTAGGTCAGTCAAGAAGTCCTAAACAGATAATAAATGAGAGGCTAATTAGTTTCCTGCTTCTGCCTCTGGGTTTAAGAAGTGTAAAGGGTTCATGCATGAACCCTTTGACTTCGGCATTTGCTTTCCAAAGACAATTACAGGCAGCAGCTAGTTCCTTCATGAGCTAAATTCAGCTGCTTCCTGAGCTTGCTTTAAAAAATAATCATCCTTGCCAGATTTCAGCTTCTGAGTTGCCTGTTTTCAAATCAGTAAAAATTATTGTTGTCCTAATTGTTGTATATTGCTTACCTAGAGTCACAAGAAGATTTTAGGAAAGTTTTAGTGTTCTGTGGAGCTTTTGATACTTCTATAACTAAAGTGGCATAGTAAGAATTGTATAGTACATGGCACATTATTGAGAATAAGGTTCTGGATTTTATTTTTTATTATTTTATTTATTGATTGATTTTTTTTTTGAGGAAGATTAGCCCTGAGCTAACGTCTGCTGCCAATCCTCCTCTTTTTGCTGAGGAAGACTGGCCCTGAGCTAACGTTTGTGCCCATCTTCCTCTACCTTATATGTGGGACACCTACTACAGCATGGCTTGCCAAGTGGTGCCATGTCCGTACCCAAGATCCAAACCAGTGAACTCTGGGCCGCCGAAGCTGAACGTGCACACTTAACCGCTGCACCAGCAGGCCGGCCCCAGGGTTCTGGATTTTAGAATTAATGTGACTGATTGACTGCTAACTTTGGGAGAACAAAATTTTCTTAATTGTTTCCATTTTCTCATTAATAAAAGGGAAGAGAATGATCTTAGGTCTCTTTTACTTCCATGATTTTAACATGTATTTTTTCCCTTTTAGTTAAATTATGGGAATGACTAATTATTCCCGTTCAATCCCATTCATTTAACTTTGAAAATTTTTATTAACTTTTTTTGCAGAAAAGTCATATATGAGTATGGAAAACAGTATAACACCTTACAACGGTATATGATAAAAGGAAAATCCACTTCCTACTGTAGATCCCCCAGGTTTTTAGGCCTCTCTCCCAGAACTAACCAATCTTGCCATTGTATCTATCCAGAAATATTCTTTGCACACACGAGCACACGTGTGTGAATGCATGTGTTTGCCCTCTTTTCTCTAGTTAAACATTTTAATTTTATTTAGTTATTTTCTTTTGATGAGGAAGATTGACCCTGAGCTAACATCTATTGCCAATCCTCCTTTTTTTGTTTGAGGTAGATTGTCCCTGATCTAACGTCCATGCCAATCTAACTCTGTTTTGTATGTGGGATGCTGGAGTGGTGTGTAGTTCTGTGCCTGGGATCCAAACCCACGAACCCCAGGCAGCCGAAGTGGAGTGTGCGAACTTAACCACTATGCCACCAGGCCAGCCCCCAAAATATTCATTTTATATTTTAGTTTATTTTTTAATCATATTTTGTTTTATATTTATTTTAAACATTAGAAAAATGTTGGTTTTCTATCAGTGTAGACCTTTATACAGAAAACCAATCTAAATTTTGAACAAACTTTCTACTCCATTCTCCTTCTCTTCTCCTTCTGAAATACCTATAATTCTTATATTGCATTTCCTAATTGAGTCGGATATTTCTTGGAGACTTTCTTCATTTCTTTTTAGTCTTAGTTCTCTCTTCTCTTCTCTCTGTAGCATTTCAACATGTCTATCTTCGATTATGCTGATAACGCTTCTCTATGGTGTCCACTCAAGTGTTCAGGGAATCCGTATTTTGTTTTATTTCTTCCATTGTGTCTTTCATTTCTAATATTTCTGATTGATTCTTCTTTATAGTTTCAATCTCTTTTGTTAAGTTGTTCCTGAACTTGTTGAATTGTTTCTCTACATTCTCTTTTACCTCATTGAGTTTTTTGACGATAGCTGTTTTGAATTCTTTATCATTTAGATTATATATTTCTGCATCCTCAGGACTGATTGCTGGGTACTTGTCATTTTCTCTCTGGTCTGGAGATCTAATATAATGTTTGATATTGCTAGAGGGGGTGGTTCTGTTCTTTCACATCTTGGTGTTATTTGGCCGCAGTTACTGCCTATCGCCACTGGGTGGGGGTCAAGAGCCACATATTCTGAGCCCTCTGCTTTCAGCGAAATCCCAGGGGCTGGAGCTGTGCTGAGTGGGTGGGAGCAGGGGCCCTTTCTCCTGCGTGCTCTTGGGGTTTTCTCCCTCTGCTCTCACGGTCTGCTCTCCTGGGGTGTTGGCTTGATAAGGTCACCCCCCCACAAAAGCTCTCACACTGGTTAGGGCTTCCCTTTAGGCTGCAAGGGCCCTTGGGAGTCCTTGATGTTCCCCCAAATGAACCTCCCCTACCCCATTCCTTCCCTCTTGGAGGCCTCCTGTGGCCCCGGATTGCAGTCTTTAAGGGAGGGAGCGAAGATTTCGCTTTTAGCCCATTCCACCTCCTCTGAGGGGGGAGCTCCAGTCTCTCTGCCCTCCATTGTATGTCTGCGTGGGTCTCTCCAACGTTTTTTTGTGTTGTGTTTGGATGTCCTCTGTTGGATTATGGATTTTTTTGTTGTTGTATATGGGAGGGGAAAGATCTCTGAGAGACCTCACTCTGCCATGTTGCTGACGTCACCAAAACCAATCTAAATTTTGCGTTTTCCAGAATCTCCTTCATCAGAATATTTCTTCAGGTTTTTAAAGGAATGATGGGTAACAGGAGTAGTTGAGAGAACAGTGTCAGTGTCATGAATACAGGGTGTGATACTGCCTGAGAATTACTCAAAGTCTCCTTGCTATTGAAAAAAATGCAAAGCCTGAGTTATGTCTTTGGAAGCTGTTACATTGAAGTGGTGCCAGTAGGCTTCAGTATGATCTTCTTCTTAAGTTTTGATAATATTGTTTCCAAATCAGTGTTATTTGGGATTCAGTAATTATGCTGTGATCTTGAATTACATCTAATGTTGAGTCATGTATCTTGAAGCTTGAATTTTAGTAATTTGTGTATCATTCATTCATTCACCTACCGTGTGCCAAAGACCATGCTGCATCCTGAGCTTATAATAGTGATCAGGAATAGACAAGGTCCCTGCTCTCTTGGGGCCTAAAGTTTAGTTAGTTACACAGACAGTGAATATATAAATATAAACTGGTAAGTGCTGTCAAGGAAAGGAACATGACCTTTACTGGGAGATAAGGGAAGACTTCTCTGAGGAACTGATGTTTGAACTGGGATTCAAAGTGGAGGGAACACTGGGAGAATAGTCTGGTCTGAGGGAGCTGCATGGGTGGGGAAGGCCCTGTGGAATGAGGAAGGATACTGTATTAGAAAAACTCAAGAAAACACATAATGCTGGGTGTGGAGGGTAATTGGAGGTGTAAGATGATTCCAGAGAGGTAGGCAGGGAACAGGCCTACAGCTGTAGTATAAATAACTAATTTAAATGACCACAGGGCATGATTAATTCTAAAGTGTTTGGTAAATACTTCTTTGTAATTAATAGTGGATAATACCCTATACCACAATTATGTTTTAGATTAGAAAAACATTTCCAATCTTGATGTTCATCATTTCCATAACGTTTCAAACTATTCACAGCTAAAACTGAATTGCACATTAAAGGGTTTTATTTATCTCTCTTGTGATTACAGTTTTTGAGTTTTCTGTTGAGCGTTGTTTATTGATTTTTGGATTTAAGAGCATTAATGATCTTAAGACTTGTGTTAGGGATAAGAAAGGAATTTAAGGGCTTCTTACCACCAGTGCAAACATTTAGACACTAGATGACCATAAAAAATTTAACTTCAATGCAAATAATAAATCAACATCAGAAGATATATAGGACTGAGTGGGAAATGTGGGTTATTAACCACTTAAAACAAAGAACGTGAAAATAAATTATTTTAATAATTTATTTCATTTATGTGATGTTTGTAATGCATCTGAAATGAAGACCTGATATTTATTTATCTATCGATTGATTGATTGATTGATTGAAGAAGATTAGCCCTGAGCTAACGTCTGCTGCCAATCCTCCTCTTTTTGCTGAGGAAGACTGGCCCTGAGTTAACATCCGTGCCTGTCTTCCTCTACTTTATACGTGGGACACCTGCCACAGCATGGCTTGCCAAGTGGTGCCACATCCGCACCCGGGATCTGAACAGGTGAACCTCAGGCCCCTCAAACGGAACATGCGAACTTAACCACTGTGCCACTGGGCAGGCCCCTGGTATTTATTTATAATAGCTAAAGTAAAAAACCTTTCAAATCATTATTTAGTGAAGGGAGGAAAAACATTATCTTTCTAGACAGATTCATAAACGTATTTTACCCTGAGACACTTTGGAGGCCTCCAAGTGATCTTTTTAAATGAAGTATTGCAAGTCAGTTTGGTATGCATAAAATATAGGCAAGGGATTTGCTCAAATTTCTGAAGCCTTCAGTAAAATGAATTGTGAAAGCCTCAAACATACGGCCCAGAAGTAGAGGTTACAGTCCAAGATCATTGGTCATTCTTTTCTTCCCCCTTCTCCTTTAGGAGAATCTCGTATATATATGTACATATATATCAATTCTGTTTTCATATGTTTCCAAGGAGAGAGAAAAATCTCTTGTTGAACATAAGAATAATTTTTCAGATTGCTTTGCCACACCTAAGCTAAATTTCTCTTTTTCCAATAGAAACCAAAATCTTGGTTCAGCTGTCAGAAGAAATGGTGGACATGTGATCACCTAAGTGTTCTTTATATGCTTAATTATAGTTACTAAATTACTTCTATTTATAACTTCCCTTTTATAGTACTTCTTCATAGGTCTTGTGGCTTTCTGAATTCTTCCAAGTCACTACTCAAAAAGTCTACATTTATATGATATATAGTGGTGGCTGACCACTTGAACAGAGGAGATCATTATTAAAAGGGAATCTAGAAAATTGGAGAAGATGCAAAAAAAAAAAAAATAAGTTCTCAGTAAGTGAGGAGTAGTGTATGGAATACTGTACTAATTTTTTCCATTTAGAAATTCTGAAGGACCAAACAACCCTACTAAAATAAAGTTTAAGGGCTTTATGCTTTTACATTAGAGATTTCATGCCTTATTGGATTTTTTAATGCTCTACTTTCATATAGCCAGACTCTATTTGTAATACCATAACAATATTGCTGTCTACCACATGCTAACTGTCTTTTGTGTGTCTGGCATTTTGCTAGGTGTTTTACGTATATTATTTGAAATTCTTACAACAGAATTGCAGGGTTGGTGTTACTGGTTGCATTTGAGAAATGTGGAAACTGAGCCCAATGACGTGTTGGTGAATGTTTAACAACTCGCTCCTTTGGTAAAAGAAGTCCTGTTTTGTAGCATTTGCCAATTTCTGACCTGTAAATGCTGATTTCAAGCTACCAACTGACTTCAAGTTAGTGAAGGGGACTTGGGAAGAAAGGGGCACAACTGGCTCTCCAGCAGTATGAGCAGGCGCTAGCATACCACTGACTGAGGCTCTTAAAAACAAAGTAACTGGGGCTAGCCCTGTGGCTGAGTGGTTAAGTTCGTGCACTCTGCTTTGGGGGGCCGGGATTTCGCTGGTTTGGATCCTGGGCGCGGACATGGCACCGCTCATCAAGCCATGCTGGGGCTGTGTCCCACATAGCACAACCAGAAGGACCTACAACTAGAATATACAACTATGTATTGGGGGACTTTGGGGAGAAGAGGAAGAAGAAGAAGAAAAAATAAAGATTGGCAACAGATATTAACTCAGGTGCCAATCTTTAAAATAAACAAAGTAACTTCTCTTTGATAAAGCAAAAATTCACACTCAGGTCGCTCTGTCTCAAGACTGTAGTCTCCCTACAATACTCCTTTTCCTTTCTGCATCAAAAATAGCAGAGTACTGCCCCTTTAACTTGAGGAGGAGAGAAAGAACTAGAAGAGACAGGGGAAGAGAAGGTAGAAGGAAGGAGGAGGAAAGGAAAGAGGAAGAAAGGACCTTTGAGACTGAATATTGAGAGCAACTGATTCAGAGCATGTTGGAGGTAGGGGAAGAAAAACATAAGTCTTACTAAAGTTATAACTCAAGTTTTATCAAAATAGGCAGCAATCTGCTGTAGTTTGTCATTCTCACGGGGATACCCAGCATACAGAAATGATGATAATGGCTACCACATCTTAAGTGGGACTATGTTCGCACAACTCCCTTCCTGCAACTGATGATCTATTCTTACCGCTCTTATACATACCGACTTCAACCAATGACTACATTGCTGCACACAAAAACAGTCCAGCAAAGTAGCTAATGTAGATAATAAATAACAATCTCTTATTCATATGACAGAAAATAACCACAATTTTCTGGAGGTAAAAAAGCCAGATATGCTAATCATGACACATTCAACATTTACAAAATTGCTTGTTGTTGTAAATAACAAGGGGAGAGATTTTCAGAGCACATCTAGAATATGTTCATTCACTTGAATTTTTCAGAGACTGATTATGAAATGTTTATTAATCTGGACATTCTGTCTACAGTAAAATCCTATTATTATATGTAGCTTTGAGATGTATAAGGTGCCAGATTAAAAAGGTTTTCCATGTGTTTATAACCAATCACATAAAAGCCATATATTTTACTGAAATGTTCTGAGTTATCTTAATGGTATTTAGCTTCTTTCATAAGGCATATAAAGTCTAAGCTGAGCCAAGTGGCTGTAATACCCGACAAGAAAGACAACACGTTATTAATTTTATATATCTCCCCCTTTCCCACTCTTGCAAAATTATCTGGTACTCAAAACATGATATTGGAAGAAGAGAAAAAGAAAGTATCATTGCTACCCTAACCACAGCTTTTAATTAATTTTGCAACTCGGAGTATTTAAAATGTCTATGCAGGAAAATTTTTAAATAATCCTGAACAGGGACTTATAAAAAAGAAACTTAGTTTACTTTGTGTCCAAATAATCATAGCCCACAACCAAAGATACCAATTGAAGTTGGAGAGAAGAAACCACTAAAATTTAATTCTGCTTGCCAGTTTTCATATCAGGTGAGAAGCCGATATGCATTCCCTTCTAAATTGTTAAATTTAATGACATAATGTTATTTATAATATTTACTGATCCTTTTAGAGTCTAGAGACTCTGTATTGATGGCCTCGTTTCATTTGTGGTATTGGTAATTTGTATCTTTTTTTCTTTATTAATCTGATTAGAGGTTTTTCAATTTTACTAGTCTCTTCAAAGAATCTGCTTTTATTGTTACTGATGTTTTTATGTGTTCTTAGAATCTGCTTTTATTGTTACTGATGTTTTTATGTGTTCTTTAAATCTACTTTTAATGATAGAAGAGTTTTAGATTTATAGAAGAATTACAAAGATAGAACAGAGTTCCCGAATGCTCCACATGTGTTTTCCCCTATTAATATCTTACACTACTAATGCATATGTGTTACTCACAGTTAATGAACCAATATTGATGTGTTATTATTAACTAAAGTTCATACTTTATTCGTATTTCTTTAGTTTTTACATAATATATTTTTTCTCTTACAGGATCCTATCCAGGATACCACATTACATTTAGTTGTGCCTCCTTAGGTGCTTCTTGGCTGTGACAGTTTCTCAGGCTTTCCTTGTTTTTGATGACCCTGACAGGTTTAGGGAGTAATGGTCAGATACCTCAATTGGGATTTGTATATTGTTTTTCTCATGATTAGGCTAAAGTTAGTTAGGAGGTCTTTGGAGAAAGATGTAGAGATATAGTGCCATTTTTATTACATCAAGGGAGATACTATTAACCTACACTGGTGTTTTTTTAAGCTTTATTGAGGTATAATTGACAAATAAAAATTTTGTATATTTATGCCATGTTTTCATCTAGTAGTTTTACTGTTGCAGGTCTTATGTTTAAGAACATGACTTACCACTGTTGATGTTGACCTTGATCACCTGGCTGAGGTAGTGTTTGTCAAGTTTCTCCGCTGTAAAGTTACTTTTTCTCCCATTTTTCATACATTACTCTTTGGAAGGAAGTCCAATGGTCAGCACAGTTAAGGAGTGATGAGTTATGTTCCCTCTGCTTCAAGGTAGGATACCTACATATCTACATAAATTATTTGGAATTATTCTGCACAGGAGATTTCTCTATTCCTCCTTGTCTATACCCCCACCCCCCCATTTACTTATTTATATCATCATAGATTCAAGGATATTTATTTCATACTTTGGGTTATAGTCCACTAGTACTTTATATTTTTTATTGTTTGGATTATTCTAGCTTTGGCCCTTGGGAGCTCATTCAGTTGGCTCCTTGTCCTTTTGATATACCCCATCATTATGCTTTCATTTGAACACTTTCCTGACTCTCTGGCACCATAGGATGCTCTAGGCCCATCTTGTATATTTCCTACCCCAGTCCTAGAATCAGCCATTTCTCCAAAGAGCCCTTGTTCCTTTTATTGGAGAATGGTATTAGAATTTAAGATCTTGGAGCTAAGTGTGCTTGTTTATACTGGGGCACTGTTGCTTCTAAGCCCTCTCAGTTGACAGAGCAAGGAAATATATGTGTGTATACTGACCCGTGTACAGTATACATATATCAGTAAATATTTCTAAATGTAACCATCTGTATCTATATAAGCTGAAACATGAGTTCCTACTGCTGTCTCCAACTCTTTATCTATTACCACATGGATCATTCTCCCGTTCTTCCATGACTGATCTGTAAACTCCCACTCCAACAATGAGAAATCTAGCTTCCACAGTCAGAGAGACTTTTACTTAATTGTTTAATTCCAATATGCATGTATGGGGGTTTCAGAATTGTTAATCCAGATGCCTGTGGGAAACAACTTCATCAACTAAAGTACAGTACTTGTATATAGTTATTTTTACTTTTAGTCTTATAGGCTTCACTAATTTCCCGAGTTACTTAGGGTAGCACCTGTTCCCCCTACTGTCTTCAGTGAGATTGTTTCACACATTCTTATTAGAGATAGATTGTTTAATCGCATTCTGCATTCAATCCTGGGATTCACCAACTTCCTAAATGATTTATTTCTAATTTGTGTCCTTTAAGTTGCACTCTTTTATGTTGTAAAATTCTGTGGGTTTTGACAAATGTATAGTATCTACCATTACAGTATCATGTGGAAGAGTTCTACTGCCTAAAAACATTCCCTGTACTTCCACTAGTCAACACTCCTATCCCCTCAATCCCCTGGCAACTCCTGATCTATTTACCATCTCTGTAGTTTTGCCTTTTCCAGAATGTCATACAATTGAAATCATGGCTTATGTAAGATTCTTAAACTGGCTTTGTTCACTTAATAGTATGCATTTAAGATTCATGTCTTCTTGTGGCTTGATAGCTTATTCCTTTCTTTTGTTGAATAGCCTGTTCAATAACCACTACCTATTGAAGGACATTTTGGTTGCTTCTGGTTTTTGGTGATTATAAATAAAGCTGCTATAAACATCCATGTGCAGGTTTTGTTGTGGACGTAAGTTTTCAAACAGTTGTGTAAATACCTAGGTGCATGATTGCTGCATCATATGACTATGTAAGACTATGTTTAGCTTTGTAAGAAACTGCCAAAGTGTGTCTCACAGCTTGTGTACCATTTTGCATTCTTACCAGCAATGAATTATTGTCAGTGTTTTGGATTTTAGCTTTTCTAATGGGAATGTAGTGGCATCTTAGTGCTGTTTAAATTTGAATTTCCCCAGTGACAGATGATGTTGATCATCTTTTCATATGCATATTTGCTATCTATTTATTTTCTTTGCTGAGGTGTCTGTCTAGATCTTTTGCCCACTTTTTAATTGGGTTGTTTGTCTTCTTACTGTTGGATTTTAAGTGTTCATTGTATATTTTGAGTACACATCCTTTATTAGATATATTTTTTGCAAATATTTTCTCCCAGTTTATTATGGCTTGTCTTTTTTCTTAGCAGTATCTTTTGTAAAGCAGAAGTTTTTAATTTTAATAAAGTTCTACTTATCAATTTTTTTTCTTTCATGGATTGTGTTTTTTTGGTATCATATCTGAGAACTCAACATCAAACCTCAGGTCATGTAGAATATTTCCTCTGTTTTTGTCTAGAAGTTTTATAGTTTTGCATTTTACATTTAGGTCTATGTTCTATTTTTAGTTCACTTTTGTGAAAGATGTTAGATCTGTGTCTAGGTTCATTGTTTTACATATAGACACTTGATGTTCTAGCACCGTTTGTTGAAAGACTATCCTTTCTCCATTCTCTCTTTTTGCTTTTATTAAAAACCAGTTAACTATATATGTGTGGGTCTGTTTCCGGGCTTCTCTTCTCTTCCATTGATCTACTTTCTTCTTTTGCCACTGCCACCCTGTCTTGATTTTTGTAGCATTATAGTAAGTCTTAAGGTCTGGTGGTGTGATCCTCCACCTTTGTTCTTTTTCAGTATTAGGCTGGTTATTCTTAGTCTTTTTCCATTTCATACAAACTTTAGGAACAGTTTGTTGGTACCCACAAAATTACTTGCTAGGAATTTTATTGGAGTTGTGTTGAATATATAGATCAAATTTGGAGAATTAACACTTTTCCAATCATGAGTCTTCCAATCCATGAACATGGAATATCTCCCCATTTATTTAGATCTTCTTTGATTTCTTTCATTAATATTTTGCAGGTTTTGCATACAGATTCTGACATACTTTGTTGGATTTATACCTATGTGTTTCTTTTCTGAGGGAAGATGGTATTGTAAATGGTATTTTTTTTTCCATTTCCAATTCCAGTTGTTCATTGTTATTATATAGACAAATAATTGACTTTTGTTTATTAACTTTGTGTTCTGTGACCTTGCTATATCAGTTTTCTTGGTTCCAGGAGATTTTTTGTAGATTCTTTGCATTTTTCTCCACAGACATTGATACCATCTGCAAATAAAGGGAGTTTTATTTCTTCCTTTTCAATCTAGATGGTTTTAGTTTCTTGTATTAGTGCACTACTTAAGACTTTTAGTCAGAGTTGAAAGGAATGATGAGAGAGCACTTTCTTGCCTTATTTCCTGTCTTAGAAAGTATCCAGTCTCTCATCATTAAAGATGATGTTAGCTGTAAGTTTTTTTGTCAATGTTCTTTATGAAGATGAGGAAATTTGCTGAGGGTTTTTCTCTTTTTTAAAATTCATGAATGTTAGATCTTTTTCAAATCTTGTTTTTGTCTTCAGATAATATGATTATATGATTTTCCTTCTTTATCTTGTTCATGTGGTGGATTACATTAATTGATTTTCAAATGTTGAACTAGTCTTACATGCCTGGAATCTCAGTTGGATGTGGTGTCTAATTCTGTTTATACATTGTTAGATTTGATTTGCTAATATTTTGTTGAGGATTTCTATGTCTATATTTATGAGAGAGATTGTTCTGTAGTTGTTATATATATTTTTTCTTGTAATGTCTCTATCTGATTTTGGTTTTAGGATAATGCTGGCTTCATAGAATGAGTTAGGAGGTAGCTTCTCTGCTTCTGTTTTCTGGAAGAGATTATGGAGAATTAGTATTATTTGTTCCGTATATGTTTGGTAGAATTTGCCATTGAAACCATCTGGGTCTGGTTTTTTGTTTTTGGAATATTACTAATTATTTATTTAATTTCTTTAATAGACATACAGTTAAGGTTATCCATTTCTTTTTGTGTGAGTTTTGGTAAATCATATCTTTTTTCATTTAAATTGTTAGTTTTGTGGGCAAAGAGTTGTTTGTAATATTCATCTATTATCTTTGTAATGTCCATGTGATCAGTAGTTATGACTTTCCTTTTTTTTTCCTGGTATTGATAATTTGTGTCTTCTGTCTTATTTTTTGTTAGCCTGAGTAGAGATTTATAAGTTTTGTTGATCCTTTCAAAGAACTAGCTTCTGGTTTTGTTTATTTTTCTCTATTGTTTTCCTGCTTTCAGTGCCATTGATTTCTGTTCAAATTGTGTTTTCGGCTTAAGTAAGGTCTAGTGGCAGTGAATTCACTCAGCTCTTATGTTTTCCCCAAATGTCTTTTTTTACCTTCACTTTTGAAAGTTTTTTTTCTAAATATAGACTGTAGTATGGCAGAGTTTTTTTCTGTACATAAAAATGTTGTTCCATTTTCTTGAAACTTGATTCTTTTTTTCTTTTGGTGAGGAGGATTGGCCCTGAGCTAACATCTGTGCCAATCTTCCTCTATTTTTTGTGGCATGACACTATGGCATGGTTTGACAAGCAGTGCTAGGTCCACACCCAGGATCCAAACCTGCCAACCCCGGGCCACCGAAGTGGAGCAGGCAAACTGAATAACTACACCACCAGGCCCACCCTGAAGCTTGATTCTTTCTGATGAGGAATCAACAGTCTTTCTCATATTTGTTCCTCTTCGTGCTCTGTTCCTCAACCCTCTGGCTGACTTTATTATTTTTCTCTTCAAAACTAATTTTCAGTAATTTAATAATTATGTGTCTTGATGTTGTTTCCTTGGCTTTATCCTGCTTGAGATTTGTTGGTTTTATGGATTTTTAGTTCAAATTAAAAAAATTTCAGCCTTATTTCTTCAGCTTTATTTCTGTCCCCTCTGTTTTTATCCTCTCCTTTAGGAATTGCTTAATGTGGCCCCACAGACCACTGGTCGTTATTTTCAAGCGCCTTCTGTTTTTCAGTTGGTATATTTTGAATTGCTGTCTTCATGTGTCTTTGTTAAGTTCATTATCTCTTTCATTTCTGGTATCGTACCTACTGACTAATTTTCCTACTGGTTATATTTCACATTTTCCTACTTCTTAAGATTGGTAGTAATTTCTTATTGGATTTTGGACATTGTGAGTTTTACCCTGTTGATTTTTGGCTTTTTGTTGTCTGTCTTCCTTTAGTTATGATTGAGTTTATGTTTCTTGAGAATCAGCTTGTTAGTTTCGAGGCTTGATTTAAAGTTGTGTCAGGATGAGTCTAAAGTAGCCTTTTTTCTTGGACTAATTTAGTCCAACTACCAATTGTGTAACCTTTTGGGGATATCTACAAATGCTTTGGGTATTAAAGAAGGTTTCTTCTCTTTTGACTTGAGGGATCTCAAATGTCTTCCAGTCCTGAGTGAGTTGTGAGGATTTTCTAGCTTATAGCTCCCTAGCAGTTTTCTTTGCCAGCAATCATGCAGCTTAATTATGCAACCAATAACTCAAAGGGATCCTCCTGCAGATTTCTGGATCTCTTGCTCTGTGTAATTTTCTTTTGTCTGGTGTGTTACCCTGCAAACTCCATCAGCCTCAGTCTCCCTGAGCTTCCCTTTCTGTCTCCTCAAATTCAGTGAGACCATTGCGGTCTGCGTGTGTTCCCTCTCCCAGAAAATGTCACCAGCTTTAAATCCAGGATTATCATAAGGTTTATCTGATATCTTTTCCTTCTTTCAGGGATCACAGTCCTGTGCTTCCTGTTTTCTAATATCTGAAAAAAATTGCTTTGTCTATTTTGTCTGGTTTTCTAGTTGTTTACAGCAAGAGAGAAAGTTCAATATTAGTTACTTGGTCGTGGCAGGAAATGGATGACTACAGTTTAATTTTTAGCACAATATTAATTATGTATCCAGAAATCTACCACTAAAGTAATTTTACTTAACAGATTATTTAAAATATTTCCTATCACGAAGAATGTTTAAATAAAACCTTGAAATAGTAAAATCCTTAAACTTGTATTCTGATTCTGTGTTTAATTCAGCCAACATTTATGGAGTATTACTATTTAAAAGGTAAATTATACTCAGTATTTACAAATATTTGTGTATTAGCCTAAATGTGAACTAAATAGCATTGTTCTAAGGTAAAGAATTTCAGGAGTCACTAAAAGTGCCTAATTTTTCAATTGTATACCACCCTAAAAATTACTGAGTGCTATTTCTCAGATATTTCTTTTCTTTTAATTCAGTAATTCATAGATAGGACCACTAAGTTTACTTAATATGGAGACACTTTCACTGGCATCAATTGTAAAATAAAAACCCGTATGGTAGTTAGAAGCATCCAAGATAAAGGCAAGTAACCATAGCAATTATTGTTGTTCATTTCAAATGTTGATTTATGTTACCTTTGTAAAATCTGGAGTAATTGCACAGATGTCAACTGCGTCATTATCAGCTATGAGTTACTATAAGAGAAGGATTCATAATATTCTCCAAAACCACTGTTACATGGCTGCATCATTATGGCATAAATAAGGGACTTTCAGCAATAGCCATACTTATTATAGTTCTTATATTCCCTGGTCTATATACTCCAAATATTTTTAATAAAAATTGATTGTCATGTGAGGATGTAACAACTAATTCCTGGTCCAGTAGTGGAGTCAGTTTGAAAATAACGGTTGTGGAGCTTTGTGGGAACTGGTAGGAATACTGACATCTATCCATCATCTTTTTGAACTAAGAATATATACAAATACCAGATATAGGAGAAGGAAAGACCATAGTTAACCTGAAAATTCATTCTAAGTCATTGGTCTTGGGGTCATACTTCTTAATAATATCAAGAATTAATTAATTAATACATTTTCTTGGAAGCTTTAGAATACTTTCGCTTTTCAACAAAGGTCATGATATCTCCGTTACACTGTATATTAGAGCTATATTCAGTTTAAAAATGGCATGAAGATGTCATAACCCAGTAGTCTCAAAGTCTCACTGTAAGTCAGTAGCTGAGCCAATAAAAGAAACAAATCTTCTGTGAATATAATCCATACCAGTTGTCTCAAAAGTGTGGTGTGTACATCCCAGGGGGTACACAAGATAATCCCCTAGGGTTCAGGTTATAAAAGTATTAACACGTCTATTGATATATTTTTATCTCATTGTGTTTAAATTTATATTTATGTTTTACAGTGTATGTAACATTAGTACAGTAGTTCATGTATGTAGTTCATACATGCGATGTATGTAGCATTAGTACAGTAGTATAAATTATAGTAGTAATTTATAAATAGATATACTTAGAGATGCATGCTCAAAATATTTTACTGGTGGTATGCATTGGGAAAAAAAGTTTGGAACTATTATTCTGTACTGTCGATCAGTGGTTTCAACTGGGGGCAGTGTCTGGAAACATTTTTGATTGTCATGACTAGGGAGTGAGGGTGTACCTCTGGTGTCTATTGGATAGAGGCCAGGGATGCTGCTAAACATCCTTCAGTTCACAGGACAGTTCTCCCCCAACACACCCCATCAAACACACATAAGCAGTTAGCAGGTCTGAAATAAATTTGAGAAACCTTGCTAGAGACTGTATTTCCTCTTCCTTGGGGGATAGCAAAGAAGTGAGTCTAACCTATGTTTGTTTTCTTTTTCATTTCACTGTAGACTACTTGGCTTTCCTATGTGCATGTCTGTATTTTCTAATATCTCAAAAATAGGCACCAAAAAAATGGAAGGTACTTATAAACATCCAGAATTTTGTAAAACCAAAAGGATATTTTGAGTAATTAGAGGAAAAGAGGTAACAATGTATGAAGCCCTACATAGTAGTATCTTAAATATTTGTGTGTGGTTTCACATTTTTGAGATTACCTAAATATGTTCATTAAATTCTACTTTATGTATTTGTATCCTACCAAGCCATTTGATATTTTGTAAGTTAAGTTGATGTCCGGATTCATTGAAATCTAAAAAGAAAGAGCTACCAATAAGAGTGACGGAGAGAATCCATTGTCAGCTAGAGTGAACTGTTTTGCAAAGTAAAGAACAAAGAGTATATGATCTACTGATTTTGTTGAAAGATTCTGACTTGAGGTTTTATTTCTGAGTTTATGTGCCTTTGGTACATGATCCTGTGCATATTAAACTTTGTTTTGGTTTAATGGTCTGGGTGGAAAAACCTCTATTTAAAGCAGGAATAAGCATTCACTGAGTTTTCCATTTTAGATTGGAAATTTTTAGATAGTGAAGACCTGTCCTTATTTGAATTTAATATCTGAATCAAACATGTCTTATTTCTATATGCACTTGTGTGCTTTAAATAAAGATGATTCCAAAGAGGTGCAAAACCTGCCTCACAAGAGTCCTAAGGATTAATGGCTTCAAGTATTGGAAAATTGAAATAGAACAGTATTCTATCACCATCTAGTTGCTTCTACTTTTGATAACATGTGCCAAAGAATGTGAACCAGCTGCTGCTCCTTGCTCCACTGAGATGCTTGAGGAGTTCGGTCAGCATAGCTGAATTGTTAGCATGATCCTTAATTAAAATGGATCATACTCTTAATTTATATATGGGGATCTTCCTGAAAATAGGGGATAAGCCTCTTAGAGTTCCCTCTAGATCCAAAAAGAAGCTTAAAATAGGGAACAACTAGAAAGTTATAGTCAGAATTAGATGCATTTAATAATAAACTATCTTGTATGTGTTTTTAAAATTTTTTGCTCTGTTGTGAACCAGTACTTTAGCAAAATACAATAAAAATGAATAACTAGAGAAATGAAATTAGAACAAGCTATATTTTAAAAATTATTAGATTCAACAGACATAAAATTACTCTATCAAATTTCTGTATAGGTTTCTAAGTACTTCTTTTCTATTTTTGTATTCATCTTGATGCAGCCTCATAACAGACACTTTGTGGACCACCAGGGGTCTGAGAACCAAGCTTTGAGTAGAATTGATTTCAATAGAAATTATTTGAAATAAAATTTCTTTTTCTACTGTTTACATCTTAGCCTTCAGTAAGTACAAATTTCTGCCTAATCTCAGTTGAAATATTACCTTCTCTGCAAAGCTTTCCTTGACTTCCCCAAGATGACTTGGGTAATCCATCATCTGTGCTCTCGCTGCACTCCAAAAGGGCCTCCATTTTACCATTATATTAATTCATTTATATTTCATCTAAAGAAAATGTAAAAATAGTCCTTAAGACCTGGGGACCTTGGAAGGTTTGTGGCACATAGCAGACAATAAGTAAAAATCTGTTTAATGAATGAAATAGATATGAATAAGTCAATTGCAGCAAAATCCTGAGGCTCTAAATATCAACACATACTAGATGAAGGAAAACATCATTTTGTGGAAAGAAGACAGTTTCTTGATCTCAAAAGTTAATGTGAATCACGGGCTGGCCCCGTGGCCGAGTGGTTAAGTTCGCGCGCTCCGCTGCAGGCGGCCCAGTGTTTCGTCGGTTCGAATCCTGGGCGCGGACATGGCAATGCTCGTCAGACCACGCTGAGGCAGCATCCCACATGCCACAACTAGAGGAACCCACAATGAAGAATACACAACTATGTACCGGGGGGCTTTGGGGAGAAAAAGGAAAAAATAAAATCTTTAAAAAAAAAAAAAAAAAAGTTAATGTGAATCAAATCCTTATAAAAATAACCCTTGATAGAAAGACAAATGAACACATGCACACATTTCATAACTGTATAACACAGATTGGGAGAAAAAAATACACGAACACAAAACAAATGCAAACCACTTAAGCTAACTTGTTAGCAACACTGGTGTAATAATTTTTGGCAGGGGAGGAGGGTATTAGGATGGGGAAAGGGGTTGAAAACCAGTGCCCCAAGAGGGATACTTTGTGCTATACTTATATCTTTTTTCTTCTCCATGCCCCTCCAACTGTAAATATCTGATATCCTATCATATTCCTTTGATTTATCGCGATGCATATTTGATGACAGCCTGTGAGTACTCTGCTAGGCACCTTGGAGAATACAAAGGAGCTTGAACATGAGGAGATTGAAGTCTTGTAAAGAAGTCAGAAATACATAAAACTAACCAAAACATAAAGTAAAATGCATTACATAGAAAGTGCAGTAGAAGAATGAAGAAGAAATTTAAAAAATATGTATAAATTACTATAAAATTAAAAGTGTGTATAAGATACTTTTCAAATTTTTTTTAAAAGATTGTATTTTTCCTTTTTCTCCCCAAAGCCCCCTGGTACATAGTTATATATTTTTAGTTGTGGGTCCTTCTAGTTGTGGCATGTGGGATGCTGCCTCAGCATGGCTCAGTGAGTGGTGCCATGTCCACACCCAGGATCCAAACCAGTGAAACCCTGGGCCACTAAAGCGGAGCGTGTGAACTTAACCACTTGGCTAGGGGGCCGGCCCCCAGCTTTTCAAATTTTTATGTTTCTTCTGAGTCAGTTTGGGAACATGTTTAGGACAGCTCTTATAGAGGACACTTGTGTATTGAAGTGGATTTAATATTTTCTTGAAATAATAAATAGATGGATAGATAGATTGATAGATTATATTGACTTAGCTTAAGCAATCCATCAATAAAGGACAAATTTAGCTTCCAAAGCTAGAAATGAATCTACAGAAGATGATGCTAAGGAATTTAGAGATGTGCAATCTCCTGCCTTTAGTGTGTAACTAAGTAGGCAAATGAATGTATAATTTTCAGTACTTCCCCTCCTGAAGCTGCACAACTATTTCCTTTGTATTCCATCTCCAAGAGATGGTTTAAGAGAGGGAAGAAGTACAGAAGTCTGAAGTCCTAGGATGCTGGCACTGCCTTTGGGGAAAATTCAGTTCTTGGATCACTTCTTGGGTATGCACACGTTTCCAGTTCCCACAGAGAAGCTGAGCCCTGGCAGAAGGCAGATAGACACAGCCAGACTGAGTCACAACTTGAAAATCAGGGAAATTATTTTTTTAAAGGCATAAAGGCCCTTAGTAGGATCAAATTTCTGTAGCTACACAGGAACCAAAGAGAAAATATATTTAAATCTGTATCACATTTGACAGAATCCATCCCAACAATTTCAAATTATTCTTCCGTGACATAAATCACTGTGGATTCATGTGGCAGTTACCTTTATTGATTCTTCTTCACAAACATTGACTGATAATCCTCTGCTGTATTTTAACCCAGCTGTGTAGTGCTTTTTAAATATGTTTAATAGGATAAGCACAGGTCACGTTATTAAGCAAATGTTAAAGGGCACAATAAATGCTACAAACCCTCCTTTGTGTCCTTTTTTTATAATTAGAAGTTTGTTAGAAAAACCTTATAACAGTAAAATAAATTACTTTTGTTTATAATTTTATGAGTTCTCTGTCCACTGTCCTGAAAAACCAATTTGTGACATTATGCTTCATAGAACTTAATTCTATTTGGAAATTCCTTAACCTTTCTTTATTTCTTTAAAATTTTTCTTCTCTCTCTCTCTCTCAGCTGCTAGCACAGGTAGTTGATACATCACTCTCTGTATACATTTAAATGTCCCCTTTGAGAGGGATCTACTCTTTGTTTCCTTGTAACTTAACAAAACTTACATTACCTTATACATACATGTTACTTAAATTTAAGTACTTTACACAAAGAATGATTTTAAGGTTTAAATGTAGGTATTTTTGGCTCAGCCCGCCCACCAAATGTTTGCCGACTATTTTTCTGCTGCTCAACCTGTCATGTTCAAATGATAAAAAAATTAGCTGTGTAGGGAACTTAGGAGATGGTACCTCTAATACTGTAGTTTGAACGATTTAAGAATTTTCAAGAGTAATTTTGTCTGTACCCAATTTTAGCTTTACTCATGTACTTTAAAACCTAACTTCATCCCTGCTCCCATTTCGTTCAGCACAGATAAACATACACAATGCAGTTCCATCAAAGCCCCTTTTTTATTTGGGTAAAGTAAGGCTAAGAGAGATTAAGTGACTTGCTTAAGGGAAGTCAATTAGATAGTTATGGGTAGGACCAACTAGATCTCATCTTTTTCTTATTTTAAAGCTTATATTCTATCCTACAATCCAGACCACTTCTAATTTGTCAGCAGTCAGTATACTACTTTCCCCATAGTAAAAGTTTATTAAATATTTATTTATTTATTTAACTGCGTTTGAACAGCTAATTGTAAGTGATCTTTTCACTAATGTGCAATGTGGCTTAGCACTAAGGTTAAGAGTTACTAGATTTGGGGCCGGCCCCGTGGCCAAGTGGTTAAGTGCGGACGCTCTGCTTCGGTGGCCTGGGGTTTGGCCGGTTCGGATCGTGGGTGCAGACATGGCACCGCTCATCAGGCCATGCTGAGGCCGCATCCCACATAGCAGAGCCAGAGACCTACAACTAGAATATACAGCTGTGTACTGGGGGCCTTTGGGAAGAAGAGGAAGAAGAAGATAAACAAGACTGGCCACAGTTGTTAGCTCAGGTGCCAGTCTTTAAATAAAAAAGAATTACTAGGCTTGTGTTTGAAGTATCATTCTTCCTCTTGGTAAATATTGCTCTAGCACTTAGTAACTGTTGCTTCAGTACTTATTGTGTGACTTTGGGAATGAACCTCGTTTTATTCATCTATAAAATGGGAATAATGCCTACCTCATAGAGTGCTGTAAGAATTAAAAATGATAATTAAGGGGCCGACCCTGTGGTGTAGTAGTTAAGTCCGCTTGCTCCACTTCAGCGGCCTGGGGTTTACAGGTTCAGATCCTGGGCCTGGACCTACACACCACCATCAAGCCATGCTGTAGCCATGTCCCACATATAAAGTAGAGGAAGACTGGCACAGATATTAGCTCAGGACCAATCTTCCTCATCAAAAAAAAAAAACTATATAAGATGTTCACTATATGGTAAGTATTCAATTAATGGTAGATATTATCCTTTAATACACTTGCTGTTTTTCCTCTCAAAAAATGGTTGCGGAAGATGAATCACTTTTTGTGACATCAGGACTAAACAAAATTACTCTTCAAACTACACATTATTTTCTAGATAGAACTCTTGAAAGTATGACACTTATATATCCAGGAAAAAAATAAGCTAACTATGGTGGACTATGAATTAAATACATTAGGTCCATTGTCTCAAGGCTGTTTACTGTGATCATAAAGCATAAAGGTTACTGACAGTTTCCCCTCAATTCATACTATTCATATATGTCATATATATATTGTTTCATACTATTCATATACATTTTCCATACTATTCAAGGGAGTTATATAAATCTTAGGATTCTATAACATATTAAAGAGACAAATCCACTACCCCAAGGCCAAAGACTTAATAGAATTCTGGATCTCATGAATATTTGAGGATATCAGTATAACCATATCAAATAAAAAAAAACGAGAAAAGAATGTAGAATGTTATAGACTTTTAATTTAAGAAATAAATTAGAATCTTTAATTCTGAAAAAGTTTTATCTCTCTTTGTGGTGCTTGTTCTCATTGGTTTAAAAAAGTGAGTAAAGGGGCTGGCCCCGTGGCCGAGTGGTTAAGTTCGCGCGCTCCGCTGCAGGCTGCCCGGTGTTTCGTTAGTTCGAATCCTGGGCACGGACATGGCACTGCTCATCAGACCACGCTGAGGCAGCGTCCCACATGCCACAACTAGAAGAACCCACAACGAAGAATACACAACTATGTACCGGAGGGCTTTGGGGAGAAAAAGGAAAAAATAAAATCTTTTAAAAAAAAAAAAAAAGTGAGTAAATAGTTGCCAGTGGTATCATTTATGCTTAAAAATCTATTGCTTTGCAAATTTGGGGGCCATTCACCTTCACTAAAAATATGTTAAAAAAATAACTGTAACACTATAAAGGGAGGGAAAAGCCAATCCACAAAGTGAGAAAAGATATTTGCAATGTATAAAACAAAGGATTAACGTCTAAAATGAACAACTCGTATGTGTTAGAGAGAGAAAGACAAACCACCCAATAGAAAATGAGTGGATGACTTTTAAGTGGCACCTAACACAAGAGGAAACACAGATTACTAGTGCCTACATCCAAAGATAGTCGATTTCATTAGTAATCAGGAAAATGCAACTTAAAATACAGGGAAACACCATCACACACCATCAGATCAGTAAACCTTTAGAAAGGTCGACAGTGCCGAAGGAGATGCAGAACAAGAGGAATTCTTTTTTTTCCCCTTCTCCCCAAAGCCCCAGTGCATGGTTGTGTATCATAGTTGTAAGGCCTTCTAGTTCTATGTGAGCTGCCACCACAGCATGGCAACTGACAGATGGGTGGTGTGGTTCCATGACCAGGAAATGAATCTGGGCCGCTGAGGTGGAGAACATGGAACTTTAACCACTAGACTGTCACGTGTGGTCCTAGAAATTCTTATTTATGTTTCACAGGACTGTAAATTGATACAAGCACTTTGAAAAATACTTTGGCTTTACCTACTAAAGTTAAGCATGCTCATAGCCTATGACCCAGCAATTCCACTTCTACATATTTACCTTAGAGAAATTCTTGAGTATGTGTACCAAGAAACATGTATAAGAAAATTCCTGGGAACGTTGTTCATAATAGCAAAAACCTGGAGATAAGTCAAATGTCCATTATTGGCAGGTTTGTTAAATAAGTGGTGGCAGATTCATACAGTGGAATGTTTTACAGTAGTGAAAGTGAAGGAGCTACAGCTACACGCAACATTGAATATGTGAGGGTCTACAAGTTCTATTGCACACTTGGCGTGACTTTTTGGTGGCAAAAATTCTAGTCTCAACCACTGGGAGGCTGACCCTCCACTAAGCAAAGGTAGCCTTCTACTAACAGTGCCTCACTGCACCTCTGATGATTGCACTCTGTTCCTCGAGCATGTACAGGACTCAGTGCCCTCCTAGGGGGTGATACAAATAGGAAGATTTTGCGTTTTTAAATTGATCCCCCACGGAAAGCTACTTGCTGTTCTTGATGGAGGTAAAGAATTGAAAGAAAGAAATGATTCTTAAGCCAAATATTGGAGTTTTCCACAGGTTAGAAAGCAGAACACTGAATTCTGAGACATTTTGACTTTAAGATTTGAGTAAACCCATACCGAAAGAATAAAAGCAATTTATGAAATTGTTTCATGGCTTTTTTCAATTAGTAGATAAAATGCTTATAAACTTAGAGATTAATCATTTACCATTTTAATTTCAGTTACAGTTTAGCATGTACTTTCTTCCAGCAAATGGAATTTAATTTCAGAGTGGTATTTCATAATTGGAGGAATATATAAAGACTTCCAAATTCATTCCTTGACGATAATTAGGGCCTACCATATATCTATGATAAAAAAAGGAAAAATATTAGAATTATTAGTTGAAAATATGTAGTCAAGCAATTAGTAAAGCCAGTTATTTAGTATCTTTTCTGACATTTAGATACTATCAAAAGTTTGTTCATGTTTATGGAAAAATAGATGTTTATGTCAATTAACAGGCCATACCAGATTTTAGAGAATTTTTTGTAAAGTGACTTCTTTCCAGAATGCCTTAATTGAAGGCCAAAAACAGAGTCATGAGTCAGGCCAAGTTTTCTTTTCAGCGTCACTAACTTTGTTGTATAAAGGACTCTACACTGACACCTCTACTTCCTATTAGATCACTTTAGACTTGAAGTAAGACTTATTTCTTAGCCTTTTTGAACTCAACATCCATACATAACATTTTCCAGAAATTACACATCTCCTACTTGCTAAATCTAATAGCAACTTCTAAATCCTTAACATTATTGACTTCATTATTGTTGAGTATCCTCTCCTTGAAATCTTTCTTCCCCCAGATTCCTTGACATTACCGTCCTCATTTTCTTATTTTTCTGACTGTTCCTTTCCAGCCTTGTTTCTTAGCTCTAGTCTTTTGCCCTTCACTTTATATAGTTTTCCTTAATGTATTTCTCTTGCTCTCTCTACTCTGTCCTCTCCATACTCCCATAAACCCAAACAAGCCAACTTCAGACAAAATTTTCAGGAAAGATAGGAGTGAAGAAAGCTAGAGAGGAAACAGGAGTAGCATTCTGTTTTGTTCTTATGTAAAGATTCCATTTTAGAGAACAAATGGCTAAACTATACTTTGCTTCTGGTATTCCCTTCACCTTTTCATCCCCTACCGCATCTTGCTGCACCAGTGTGTTCTCTTCTGAATAGTAAACCTTCCCCTTTTTACTTGGTCAAACTCTCAGGTAAGAGTTATTGACAGTGTGGATGACGCTTCACACTTGATATGTTGTTTCAATCAATGTCCACAAAAATTCTCTGAGAAAAGTATTATTTCCGTTTTGCAGATGGGGAAATGGGTTCAGTGACAAGCCTAAGCAAAATCAAACAGATAATAAGGAATGAAGCTAGTACTGAGCATAGAACCCTGTCTGGCTACAAAGCCATTCTTTGCATTCTTTGCAGTTCGCCATTATCTTCTTTTTCAGTTTAAGATCCCATCCCAGTCATTACTCTTTGGTGAAAGCCTTAAACTTTTTTTTTTACTCCTTGAACCATTAATTCTGTTTCTAAGGATCTACCCCTGAAAAGTAAAGATTTTGCATAGATCCAAAGTTGCAAAGTTGCAAAGTTGTTTGTCACAGTGTTTCTTCTAAAAGCAAAAACAAAGCAAACCAGTGAAAAACCTGAAACAACTAAAAGTCCATCAGTAAAGGACTGGCTGAATAAATTGTGGTAATCCATTCATATAATATAATGCAGACAATAAAAGTAATGATCTCAAAGCATTTTAATGATGATTGGAAATGTGTTATATGAAAAGAAGAATATTATGATCTCAAATATAAAGAAATATACACATACCTAACACATATATACATAAAAATAAATACCAGAGGGGAATAACCTAAAATGTTAATTGAGTGATGGGATTTTAAATGATTCTTTCATTGCTAAAAAAGTTTCATCAGACTTATATATGCATATGGTTAATAACTTATAAGGCTTATAATGAAAAACAATAGTCCACTGCTCCCTCCAGCTTTCCACTTCCAGGGCAACTATTTTTAAACTCTTTAGATAGTTTTGTTTGGGTTACTTCCACATCAATAAGTAATATGACAATATTTTCTATTTCTCAATTTTAGATGTTATTCATTTGCTTCTTCCCATGATAAAACATTAGGAGTCTTATACCGCACATCCTCAAAATAGCTATAGTACATTTTTTAGTAAACTCAGAAGAAAAGAGTTTTTTTTTAACATGATCATACTGTACTTTGATTATATTTATATATATTATATATATAAGGTACATCTTATTCTATTTTTCCTTAAATTTCTAATTGTTTTTCTCCTTGCATTGATTTCTCTTATAGCCTAATTTTTTCCCCAAATGTGCCATTGTATCAAGTGCTTCTAAATACTTTTTATTAAATTCCCCCACCTTCGCACACATTTTCCTTTTCCTGGAGGTGTTCCTCCTGGAGCTGTGTGTCCACCACCTCCTATCTCTGTTGGTGCTCTCTAGATCTGCTTTGTGACCTGATCTTGGGACTTTCCTTAACTGCTTTTCTGAATTAGGTATCCTATATCCTGGATCTCATGTCTTCCTCTTTCTTGAATTACTTCTCATTTTGCTGAGGCATATCATCAAGTAGCTCCCTAAGAAATGGTGCATTGGGATCAAAATTTCTGAATCGTTGCGTGTCATTCTGGTCTGATAACACTTTTAGTATCTTGGAGGTATTCAGTGTGATTCCTGAGAAATCCAAAGTTTTATTTTTTTTATTCTTTTGTGGGAGACATTTTTATTCCATTCTCCTTTAAAGTTTTAAACTCATCTCTTTATTCCCAGTATTCTGAAACATGTACACTGGTTGGGTCTTTTTCATTCAACACTTGATGGGCTCTTTTATTCTAAAGATTTGTATTTCAGTTCTGGAAAATTCTCTCCCTCTCCTTCTGTGTCTCTCTTACATGACAACATCCTCCCATCTATTTTTCTGTTCTTTTTTCATGGACTCCTATTAATCAAATGTTAGACCTCATAGATTGATCTCTCTTTTTTTCTCATTTTTTTCTGCCTCTGTTGTTAGGTTGTTCTTTCTAAGACCTTTTCCCAACTTTATTTTTCAAGTGATCTTTGAGGCTTTGTTTTTATCTTTTTGTTTTGTTTTAGCAATTTTGAATTCCCAGGAGTTCTTTTTATAACATAATTGCTGTTTTTCTATTGCATCCTGTTTTTCTTTAGTGAAGGCAAATATCTTCGTGAATCACTCTGAAAGCAATAATAAGAGGGTTTATTATTTATTTTAAAGTTCAAAGTTATCTTTCCTACGTCATCTCTATTTTCTGGATTTCTTTTTATTTATTTCTGTTTGAAATTCTTCAGGCTTCTTGAAGCTGTGGATTGATATCTTTCATCAAATATAGAGAATCCTGCCATTACCTTTGAAAAAGTACCTTTTTGCCTTACTTTCGTCTTTCCTTTTGGGACTCCAATTTAACCTGTTAAACTTTCTCCCTGTAACATCTAGGTCTGTTTACTCCTGTATTTTTACTCCTGAATACCTCCTATATTTTTAACATTTTTGTGTCTCTTTCCATGCTTTGTTCTGGTTAGTTTCCTGTGACCTAATTCTTTCTTCAGCAGTGTCTAATCGTTTTTCTGAGTTCTAGAATTTTTATTTACTTCTTTTTCTAATCTGTTATGACACTTGTATAATTTGCAGTGTCTCTGCCAGATTTTCAGGCTTGAATTTTGTTGCCCTGGATATTGTAACCATGTAACTATATAGACTTGGCCTTTAATTCAAATACATCCTCTGTTAATGTCTCTGTTAATTTTTGTGTTTTTGTTGCGTGTTGGTTTTACTTGTTTGTGCTCATGATTTCTTGCTTTCTCATATGTGTCAATATTTTTGATTGTGTGCTGAGCATTATATAGCATTACAATCCTTTATTTACAGTTCCAAAATCCAAAAACTTCTGATAACCAGAAGTTTTTTCATCACTCATTTATTGGGCAAAGCTGCTGTGAAGTGGTACAAAGCTATTTAGTCTTATCCCCGTTAGTGTGAATGTTTGTACATTTTGCTTCAGGTTGATAACAGGGTGCTGCCCCACACTGTTCTGGTGATTTAACAGTATATGGTATATGCATCATATTACCTTTCTAAAATATGAGATCTGAATTCTCAAACACATTCAACCTGAAAGTTTTGATAAAGAATAGTGGATCTATTTGAAAATTTATTTCTAGAAATATAATGTTATATTTTTCTCAATAAGATTTTTATCCCCTGTCAAACACTAGAGGTTCTTTCTAACAAACTGAAATTACCATAATCCAATTTCATGACTTGAGATCTTTGATAAGCTACTAAAAGACTCAAAGCCAGGCTCCTTACAAATCTGGTTTACCTTTAGTCCTAGGGTGACTCTGTGGAGTCCGAGTCCAAAGTGGTCTAAAGGGAGGGGGATTGGTAACCTTGATTTACAGCCCTGTCTTTCACTTTTTATCTCTTTAGCCACTTGTGCCTGTTAATGACATAGCTCAGTGTCTTAGGACCTCTTCTGTGTAAGAAAAGCCCCCAAGTAAGAAGACCCCTAAGTGCCAGGCTCACTCCTCTGGATTATTGTCTCAGGCAGGTAATTCCTCATCACTGGTTAGTTGTTTGATACTTGAAGTCTTTGGTAGGTGTTGGAGCCAGCAATGATCACTGACTTTACTGTCTCAGTGCGTGTTCTCATTGTTTTACTTCCAGTGGTATCCTAGCTGGTCTCCCTTCATTGATCCATATCCCTTGCCAATCTAACTTCCTAACCATGGCCAGAAATAGTTATCTATGAACGTGCAAACATGATCACATTGCTAGCTTATTTAAACTTTATTATAGCTCCTCATTATTTACAAGATGAAGTCCAAATTCTTTAGCAAACAAGAGACTCATTAGTTCTCCCTTGGTCTACCTCTACAGTAGTGTTGTCATCCATTCCTTCTCTCCTCATACTCTGGACTATAGTCGGTACCTGATATGCATCATGCTTTTTTATGTCTTCATATCTTTGCCTGTGCTGTTCTCTTTGCTAGGAGTCCCTTTGCTTTACCCTCAAACACTATCCCCTTGGCCTGAAAAACTCCTCATCTTTTAAAACCTGGCAACACTGACTACTGCTTTTTTCTGTAGAGCTTCCTTCATGTTCTCTCTCATCTCATTTCGCACAGAGTAGACTGTGGTTTCCATTTTGTCCTCATTATATTTTGTATGTACTTATATTTTTGGACTAACCAATCCATCTTAGCAGTTATTAGTGTCCATGTCTGTTTCCCCTAACTAAACTATAAGGTCATTTAGGGAATATAGAATACATTGTTATTTATGCCTAATCCTTTGCATAACTCTGAGAATACAATGCTTTAAAAATGTCTGTTGAAGTAATTGAATGAATGTTCTGACCTGAGCAGTATTTTAATCTTTCTCATTTAATATTCACAATAAAATATAAAATGAAGAAGTACAGTGTATAGTTTCTCAAGTACTTTCTTATAGATTTCTAGGATTCCAGTACATGTGGAGATAGTCTATGCTTTGGAAAAGTATGTCTAAAGTGAAAATTACCCTGTAAAATTATATAAGACACCAAAAACCGGCAGAGTAAATGTTCAGCTAGGTTAGTCCATCACAAGATAGTAGGCATTTAATAAGTACTTGTTGAATGAATAAATTACAAAAGAACTCATCCAACAAATAATATAGTGAAGTGTAACAAGCATAAATAACTGAACAAATATAAAAATAGCATTTTCAGATTGTCTGTCTTTTGAGAACCTACTATGACCTACTAAATGCTCACGCCAAATAGCACATGTAAGAATTAGTACTAGGAAATGGATGAGAGGCAGCAGTATAATAAATAATCTCAGCAGGGGAGATGAAGAACTGCATTTCAATAATGATTGCTAATAGTGTGAAGGAAAGAGTGACTAGGAGAAATGAAGAAATTTAAGATTATTACTCACGTGCTTGAGCTTTACCAATGGTCCATATGGCTGCTTTTAACAGGAGATGGCCCATCATCACACTTGTAGGGTTTGAGGGACATAGTTTGAGTTTCAGTATGAAACATGCCATGAAAGAACAAGAATAAAAATGTGTGAAAGGGTTGATTTTTAGATGACAGAAAAAAAAATGTTGACAACACTGTAATTTTAGTTTTGAAAGCTATTATGAAATTGAGATATTTAAATGTAGGAATTATGTTGCTATCTACTTAAAAAATTTCTTTTTTTTTTTGGTGATGCTACTTTTGGTCACTTGAATTTTATTTATTTATTTATTTCTATTTTTCCTTCTTTTACCCAAAGCCCCCCAGTACATACTTGTGTAATTTAGTTGTGAGTCCTTCTAGTTGTGGCATGTGGGATGCCACCTCAGCATGGCTTGATGAGTGGTGCTAGGTCTGTGCCCAGGATCCGAACTGGCGAAACACTGGAAACCCTGGGCCTCTGAAGCAGAGCATGCAAACTTATCCACTGAGCCACGGGACCGGCCCCTATGTTGATATCTGTATCAACAAATAATCTTATAATATTCCTACCAGTTGCAATCTCTACCACTTAATAGTGATGTGGTAAATTTTTGAACATAATTCCTAGGAGAATTATAATAATAATGCAGACCTGTGTAAAAGAGAAGCCTGAGGAATACTCTCATGTAGGACAGCAAATGTGTAGGGGCTTTTGTGAAATGTGTGGGATTTTTAAAAATCTTTCATAAGAACCAAATGATAAAATGAAGTCAGAGTTGGAAAGTGACCATCTAGCCCAGGCTCCTCATTTTTGATGGAATTTTCATTGTTTTGATCCACAGTATCTGTTCCTTTGTTCTTCTCGCAGAAGGTAACTGGGTCACTGAGGATAGAGGAAGAGTCTGATGAAGAGGAGCCTGGGTTTCTTTCCATTACCCAGACTGTAACTCAACAGAATTACCGAGTACATGGCTGTCATCACTAATTCCTTATTTGCCTAACGATGTGGCTGTACTTTAAAACACAAACGCAAAAATATGAGGAGAATCCTTTGCTTTTAGTTGATTAGCCTCAATACTGCTTGTTAAAGGCCCTTTGAGATTTAGGGATTTCAGCCCCATGAAGAGGGATAATCTGGCAGTCTTATTATTTCCAGGGACCAAACACTTCAGGTTTTTCAGCTCTTGCCAGAACAGTACAACTTGGTGGAAGCTCTCCCTAGTGCTGGGAGTGGTCTGACTCAAGGTTACCTTTTCTTCCTGGAACTGACCTCTTTGAGATAGAGTTTCTCTTACCTCACCTACTGCCTTATCTTTATCATTTTCCTTCAGTCATGCTGACTGTCATTATGTCTGACTTAGACTTCTATCTTTAAATATCATAATTTTGAAGTGTTTGAATCTCATTGTTGCATTAAGAATTATATTTAGACATAATCACTGGATTTAATTTCCTATTCTTTTTCTGGTACCCTAGGTATAAGCTTAGATTATTGACTTTAGACCTTTCTTTTTTACTAATATATGCGTTCAGTTTCCCTCTAAGTACTTCTTTTGTTGCATCTCACAAATTTTGATGTTTTATTTTCATTTGCATTTAGTTCAAAATTTTAAAGTTTTTCTTGAGATTTCTTCTTCGATCAATGTGTTGCTTAGAATTGTGTTGTTAGACCTCTGCATATTTTTGAATTTTCCAGCTATCTTTCTGTTGCTGATTGCTAGTTTAATTCCACTGGGGTCTGAGAGCATACCTGGTGTGATTTCTAGTCTTTTAAATTTGTTAACATGTTTTTTATGGCCCAGAACATGGTCTGTATAGCACTATATCACTTCACAGGTAGTACAAGTACCTTATAATAACAAAATATTCCTAATTCCTTCCTCTGGCACCCTCAGTTTTGGTGCTTAGCTAAGTCTACCTTAGTACAAGCTGCTTGGTTATTTATCAGATGTACAATGCTGATATTTACTTAAGGTTATCAGAATATTGTTCATTTTCCAAGTATGTATTCATTAAAGAGCATATGAAACTTGTTGAGAACTTATAGTTATCTCTTTACTTTTTTGTAAGATTTTTTCCAAATGGTGATGCTAATGTTAAAAATAATTTTTTATAAAGATTTTATTTTTTTCCTTTTTCTCCCCAAAGCTCCCCAGTACATAGTTGTATCTTCTTTGTTGTGGGTTAAAAATAATTTTTAAGAAAACGTGGAAAAGCCAGATAATAGTTTCTGTATCAACTAAGTTGGCATTTCTGGAAAACAAAATTTTCTTAACAATTAGAGCAGTATTTCTTGCCTCTTTCTTGTCCTCCTCCCGTTTCACATTATTCTTTTCTTATTTTCCTTATTTAATACTCCTCTCTATCCATATCTTTGAAGAAACAAATAACCACTTGATTCAGGAAAAACAACTCCCTGGAGTGTATTTGACTATCTTGTCTCCACCTTATGATATGTATTTTATGTGATCCTCAGAGTATCAGAGATAATGATAAACTGAAATATGTGATCACTGACCCTTCTCATTACTAGTCTGAAGTTAGTACTTTTATTTTAGATCTTTCTCAGATTTTATTAATTAATTCAACAAATATTTGTTGAGTGTTCATCATTTTCCAAGCAGTGGGGACATTATGGAGAATAAAAACAAACGTGGAGATTAGTCTTGTGGGTAAAAAAAAAGCCTGGAGGATTGATTAATAGTCTCACAGGGAAATGTTCAAATACAACTATACTGTAATAAAGAGATGCACAGGGCTGTAAAGGCCTATAAAAGGAAGATTTGACCTAGTTGGGGAGGTCAGGAAAGACTTCCCTCAGGAAATAACACTCGAACTGAAACCTGAAGCATGAGTAGGCAGGTGGTGAGGGGAGGAGTGTGAGCAAGAGCCCTGCAGTAGGAGGGAGAGTGGCTAGTATGAAGGACTGAAAGGATTCAAGTTTGTCTTTCAGAGGGGGGCTAAAGGGGTGGGGTAGGTAGGGACCAGGCTATGTTACGGAATTTTGTTTTCTTTTGTGTTGTTTTCCTAAGAGTAGCGGGAAGCCATTGAAAGGTTTTAAACAGGATGTAGTAAATTTGTATTTTGAAAAGATTATTCTGAGTATGGTAAGAATAATGGTTTGCAGGCAGCCATAGTAGATGTAGGTAGATGAATTCAGGAGGCTGTTGTAATCCAGGTGAGAAATGATAGTATGTGGATTTAGGGGAAATGGCAAGAAGTAGATGATTAAATAATACTTAGGAGGGAAAATCAGTAAGACTTGTGGGTTGCATATTGAATAGTAAGAGAGGGGGATGACTAAGGTTTGGGGCTTGTACAGCTGGATGGATGTGGTGCCTTTTATTAGGAGAAGGAACACTTGAATGAGACCAAATTTTAAAGGAAAGATCATGGGTTAGGTTTTATACATTTTGAATTTGAGATAGCCACAAAGTGTCAAAATCACATATAGCTACAGAATGTCGAATCGAATATATGAGTATGTTGCTCAAAGGAGACCAGTCTGAACTGGAGGTGTAAGCTGATGTGGTAACTATGAATGATGATGTGCATGGTGAGAATGTGGAGAGGGGGTGCCAAGGACACAGTTTGAAAAACTTGCAGCATTTAGAGACTAGATAGAAAAGAATGAGCCTCAAAGAAGACCGAGAAGATGTGATCAGAGAAGTTAGAGGAAAACCAGAAGTTTTTATTTTTTAAAAAGGCTTTAATAATGGCTTTAGGAATCATCTGTATTTTTGTTTTTATTTTAAAATATTTTCTTATTTTAAAAACTTACTGATTCCAACACTTGTCTGTTAGAAATAATCTTTATTTAGCCCTTCTAGACATATCTTTGTCTCGTAAATGAGAAGCAGTTGTGTACGTGTCAGGTGTGTCTTCGAGTTCTGCTACTTAGAAGGGAGGTCGTATTTGCCACAGGAAGTGTTTCATCGGGAAGCAGATGTGCTTCAGTGATAGGAGATAGGAAGGGGATGTTTTGTTATTAATTACTTAGCTTTGTATAAACAAGGATTTTGTATTTTTGAAAGATGTCTTCTGGCTTATAGAAATTAATCCTATTTTTAAAGCTTTTTATGAGTTGATTTAAGAGGTATGTACACTCTTATTCTAGTAACAGAACTCCAGAACTCTTTAATTGTAGCATATGTCATGTCTTCAATTACAAAAGAGCATGTGGGATATATAGAATAGAATTTCAGTATAGAAAAGGTGTGTCTTAAGATAGAAAGTGATCGCAGACGATTCGTAAACTGACGAAGCTCAAGTTTTGCCTTTTCATCTCTGCTTGCTTCCCTTAGTTGAAATAAAGCTAAAAAAACATTTTGATGAAAACCTGATATCCTATTTTGAACTTTAAAAAGGAAAGGATTTTAGCATTTAAACTAAATAACACTAGGATATCTGGACTTAATGTCATAGTTATACTCTTTATGCCTGCATTTCTTAACTCTGTTCTGTGGATCATCATTTGGAAAATGCTAATTTAAGCAGATTATGGAATCCTGAACTGGGAATTAGAATACATATATGTTCTTGGTTTTTTTGCTGTTAACTAAGTAATTATGGACAGGTCTTTTCTCTCTGGCCTAGTTTGATTATATGAAAGAGTTGGTTAAGTTGATCTGTGATAACTTGTCCAGTTATCTGTTCTCTAATTCCTCTTCTGTGGGTTAATGTTAAGGATTTTATTTTTGCTGTGGGTAGATTTAAATATATATACATATATATTTCTTAAAGTATTCTTCTTTCAAAAGGAATAAAAACATACATTCTCATGGTAAAATTTCATATATTACAGAAATTAATAATATAAAAATGAAAATCTCTTGTTATAAAAATAACAGATTTTATTGTTGTCAAAAAGAAATAACTAAAAGAAAACAACATATTGTCTCTCTTTGCATATTCTACCTTGTACATACTGACATATTAATGATAATCTTTAACAAAAGTGGCATCAACCTCTACTTTTTGTAGTGTATCTTGCTTTTCTCCCTTTTCTCTTGGACCTCGTACCGCATAAATTTCTCTCTTAAAGTTTTTTCTTATTATTATGAATTTAGTATATGCTCACAGTTAAAAATTAAAACTGTAAAGATCTAAGGTGATTTCTCAGTTGTACTTTCCACAGGTAATCACTCTTAAAAAATTTTTATGTCTTTGTAGCACATTTAAATACACGTGAGTTTCTTTTTGTATAAGTATGTACTGTGATTTATTTAGTTACTCTCCTCTTGATGGTCATTAGCATTACCCCTCCCTTGCTGCCTTCCATTAAAGAAATGCTGCAATTCATAAAGTGCGGAAGATTGTTGGATTTTTAATTGGGCTTTATTTATATGTTGTAGATATAGTCTTTGCTGTCTCCAAGGAAGAGATTTGGCTAAGATTACTATGTCTTTGATTCTCAGCACACTACCAAGATAACTACTAAATCTCTGTGTGATATATACACACTCTCACAGGGTATTTCAGGCAAATGTTCTCACTTCGTCCTCACATCCCAATACAATTTTGTATTTTGGTGAACCTAACTGAATACCATGGGAGCACTGAAAACTCCTTTAGTCTTTTAATTTAAAAATCTATCTACTGCTTGCTATTCACAGTTTGGTTCCTGGATCACCAGCACAGGTACTGCCTAGGAGCTTGTTAGAAATGTAGACTCTCAGGCCTTCAGCGCCGGGTACTAAAGCACAGTCTACGTTTAGTTGATCTCCTGGTGATTCAGCCACATCGCAACATGAGAAGCACTGGTCTGGAAGCAGATCTTGTTCTTGGTTCTCCGTGCCCACATCATGAGTTTGGTCTTTTGGTTCTTACTGCTCTGATAAAGAGAGGAGGAAGAAAAGAAAATAATAAAAAAGTTTGAACTAAAGAGCTGAATTTACTAAGGTTAAGAGTATTTTCCCCTCTGCTTTTATTGTGCCTGTCACTGGTGAGGTCTCCTGTTGATGTTCACCTGGTTTTTACCATACCAATTACAGGGATGAGCAGAGAAAATACAGTCAGTTCTTTTATTGTGCTTGTTTTGAAAACAAGGATTTGTACCATGAGATTGATGTTAGGGATTGATTTGAGCATTACCTGAATTTTGTGTTTGCTTATGTGCCATTTGTCAGAGAAATACTGGGTGAACACAGAAAATTGTATCCAAGTGAACCATGCATGTAGGAAATACTCAGAAAGCGTACATTTTAGTCCACTACGAGCTACCTCAATTCTCCACATGTATTACGAGCCACACCCATCCACTTTGGATTTCAGATAACACTCCTTCCACCACTACACGAAAATGACAAAGCTGCAGCCTTTCTGATGCTCACTTCCATAGTCAAACTTCAGGCGTTTTTCAAGGTAATGTGCCATATTTATTTTAGCATTTGGTTGTTTCTTAACCATTTAACGTGTAAATTGGTCTACAGTTTTTATTAGCTTCTTATCTTTTTTTGTGACATTGTTGAAGTTTCTGAGTGTTGTTTCTCAACCCCATCTTCCCCATAAGCCCTGCAGTTTTATTGTGCAATTTTGTATAGTGTAGTGACTTTTGGGAATGCATATCACCTTATAGCAGAATTGACTATAACGGTAGAATCTCGAGATCAAGAAGAAATTGCTTCTATCCTTTATTCCTTAGACTTGGTCAAAATCTCCTGACTATACACTTCTCTAACACCCTTCCTAATGTAAACCTTTCCTGATCAACTGGCAGTTCCAAGAGGGTAGGGACAGTGACTGTCCTGTTTTTTGTTGTTCTTCTAGTCCTAATACAGTGCCTGATACATTGTAGGTGCTCAATAACAATTTGAAATATGACTCTATGTCAGTATAAGTACTTGCATATTTATTTAGGGAATTCAAATGTTTCTTTTTTTGTTTTGCTTGAGGAAAATTCACCTTGAGCTAGCATCTGTGCCAATCTTCTATTCTGTATATGGATTGCCGCCACAGCATGGCTGACAAGTGGTGTAGGACGGCACCCAGGATCCAAACCTGTGAACCTGGGCCACTGAAACGTAGTGCGCTGAACTTAACTACTAGGCCATGGGGCCAGCCCCTAGGTGTTTCTTTTGACTTAGCAACCAGAGTAATTCTTAGAGTTATGGTTTAAATATTACAAATTACTATTAAGAAAGTTTTAAGGTAATTAGTTGATACTTGAGGTGGCAGAAATGTTCCTGTTCTGACACTTGAATCAGCTACCAATTTTTAGAGTAGGTTTCATAATGAATGTAGTTATTTAGTGATACTAGTGTCATTGTTTTTAATCTTAAGAAATTATGAGTCCTGCGAATATTTTCTTAAAAATTCGTAGATTCATTTATATGTATTTGAGAAAATTCAGAAAATGAAGAGTATGAGGTTATCATCTTAATTTCAGATGAGAGATAAAACTTGGAGAAATAACTAACATAAATGATATTAGACTTTCATAATGAGTGAAGATAATTTGAAGCATTTGTCAAATTGAACTTTAGTCAGCTGTGATTGAGATGAATCTTCATTTCTTTGATGATTCCTGTTAGAGACTGCCACTTCCTCAGTCTGTTGTTCTTTTGCTTTCTGATTTCGCTTGAATCTTTTTCTGTTATTTAATATTTTCCAGTTCCATATTCCTCAAATAGAGAAGTTTATGGTAAGAAGAATTATGGTAGTTCCTCAAAAGAATTGAGTTGATGAGTTTAGAAACAACGATAATTATTTTTACCCCTAACTGTACCTGTTTAGTTTGTAAAAGTATTTTCTCATGTAGCACTGAGTCTCTGAATTTCATAGTGTTGATTATAGGGCCCAGCTCCTACTCCTATTGTTCAACTTTTCTCAAAGTTATAGCCTTAGTTTAATTTTCCATTGAGATATTTTAATAGGGTGATCTTGATTAACTTCCCTCTCCCATAAAACCTGTGAAAGTAGATATTTTGTTATATTGCCCCAAAGATACTCTGAAACAGGGGCCATTACATTATTAGTAATAAAAATATCTGTATTATAGATCCAAAGGAAGTAGTTGTGAAATTTTAAAAAACTTTCTTGTGTAATATATTGTTTTGGTGTAATTTCAAAGCCATAGAAAATTTGCAAGAGTATACGAAACTCCCACATATTCTTTACCTAGATTCAACAATTATGTATATTTTGCCCTGTTTGCTTTATCATATTTTATCTACCTTTACATGCATAGTTTTTTTCTTGAATCATTTGAGAGTTCCTTGGAAACATCATGCGCATATATGCTGAATACTTCTGTGTGAATTTCTTAAGAATAAGAACATTTTCTTTTATAAGCACAGTAAAATTATCAATATCAGGAAATTACACATTGATAGGCCTCTATTATTATTATTTTTTTTCTGCTTTATCTCCCCAAACTCCCCCTGTACACAGTTGTCTATCTTAGTTGCACATCCTTCTAGTTGTGGGATGTGGGATGCCGCTTCAATGTGGCCTGACGAGCGGTGCCATGTCCGCACCCAGGATCTGAACCCTGGACCGCCATATCGGAGTGCGCGAACTTAACTACTCGGCCACAGAGCTGACCCCGACCTCTATTATCTAATTCATAATCTATATTCAAATTTTGTCAATTGTGTCAATAATGTCCTTTACAGCTATTCTTTCCCCCACAGTTCAGGATCCAATACAAAATCATGCCTTGCTTTTCATTGTCTCACTTTAGTCTTCTTTGAATTGCAATAGCTCCATAGCCTTTCTTTGATTTTCTTGACCTTGACATTTTTGAAGTAAGGAGCACAGTTACTTTGTAGATCTTTTTTAATTTAAGGTTATCTGAGGTAGCTTGTTATTAGATTTAGGTTATGCATTTTTTGCAGGAATAACACACAAGTGTTGTATCCTTCACAGTTCACCATATCAGAAGGCATATAATGTTAGTTTATTTTATTATTGGTATTTATTTATTCATCCATTTATTCATTCTCTTCGATGTATTTTCTCCTTTCCTCAAGCCTCAAATAGACAGAAGTGGTTTTAAAATTGCTAACCTGTGACAGGATAAGCAAATCTACTAACTAGAGTTCAGTATTGCCTACAGTTTGTTAAGGTGCAATTTAATTATGGCAAAATACATAAATCTTAAGGAAACAGTTTCATGAGTTTGGACAAATATATATACCCAAACTCACATCTCTATCAAGACTTAGAAAGTTTCTATCACCCTCGGTAGCTTCCTGGTGCCCCTTTTTTGTTAATAGTGCCCTCCACCACTGGGAACTACTTTTCTGATTTGTTTTGCCATTATAGATTAGTTTAGCCTGTTTTAGAGCTCTCTAGAAATGGAATTATACAATGTGTACCCTTTTGGGCCTAGTTCCTTTTCCTGTCATAATATCTGTGATACTCATCCACATTATTTTGTGTATTAGTAGTTCATTCTTTTTGTGGGTGAGTAGTACACCATTGTATGAAAATACCCACAATTTGTTTATTCTACTGTGATGGACATTGGGATTGTTTCCAGTTTATGGCTATTATAAATAAAGCTGCTGTGAACATTCACGTACAAATATGTATATTTTAATTTTTCTTGAGTAAATGCATATCAGTGGAACTGCTGGGTTGTAGGGTAGATGTATGTTTAACGTTGTAAAAAAATTGTTGAATTTATTTCATAGTAATTGTACCATGTTATGCTTCCATTACCAATTGTGACATTTCTGGTTGCTCCAGGTTCTCACCAACATCTGGTGCTATCAGCCCTTTAAATGTTAGCCATTCTGGTGGATGTGATATCTCATTATGGCTTTAATTTGCATTTCTTTAATTACTAATGAGGTTGAGTACTTTTTTCATATGCTTATTGACCATTCATATAGCTTTCTTTGTGAAGGGTTTTGCTTAAGTCTGTTTTTAAAAATTGGGTTGTTTTTCCTTTTACTAATAAGTTGTAGGAGTTCTTTATATATTGTGGTACAAGTTGTTTGTGAGATGTTTGCTTTGTGGATGTTTTCTCCCATTTTGTGGCTTGCTTATTGATTTTCTTAATATGTCTTCTGTTGAACAGAAGCTTTTGATTTTTATGAATTCACATTTATTAACGTTTTCCTGTCATAGTTATTGCTTTCTTTGTTCTAAGGAATCTTTGCCTACCCTCAGTTCACAAAAAATTTTCGTATGGTTCCTTTGACAAGCTTTATAGTTTTACGTTTTTTTTTTTGTTTCTGCTTTTTCTCCCCAAATCCCCCCAATACATAGCTGTACACTCTAGTTGTGAGTCCCTCCAGCTATGGCATGTGGGACGCCACCTCAGCGTGGCCTGACAAGTGGTGCCATGTCTGTGCCCCGGATCCAAACCAGCGAAACCCGGGGCTGCCAAAGCGGAGCCCGTGAACCCGACCACTCAGCCATGGGGCCGGCCCCTAGTTTTACATTGCACATTTAGGTTTATTTTCCATCACAGATTAATTTTTGTGGATGGTGTGATGTGCCATAAGTAGAGATTAGAGTTTAATGTTTATTGTTTTTCTCTTTGTGCGAATTCATATTTCTAAGTGTTTCTTTGTAAACAAGGGAAAATTTTAGGATTGTAAGATACTCTAATTTGATATGCTTTTGAGAAAGCTGAATACTTCAACATTTCTTTAATATAGAAATGTATAAATTTAGAGACTATATATATAAACAAATGAAAACGAGATTATTGCTTTATAGTAATGGAAATAACTAGAACATTTTAATATGTTTGAAAGACTAGGTATGTTACTAAATTTACTATTTCTATGGTAAAGAGAGAGAGAGAGAGACGTAGTGTGAGAACTGGTTTCATTGTACACATTCTACAAATAAATGCATAGTTTTTTAGTTTTCCAGATGAAATCATCTTTTATACAACTTGCAATGTGATTTGATTGCTCTGTTATAGCTCTTTTATTGGTGGTCTAATTCTGTCAGGCTTTCCATTCAAACCCCTATTTTCAGGAGTTTATGAGCAGACAGTTGAAAAAAAAATAACCAGCCAAAAACTTGGCATTCATGATCTTGGTTCAGTATAAGGTACTTGCTTTAACAAAATTTTAAATAGTCAGCTCTTTTTCAAAGTTGTAAGCAGCACAAAGAGGAGTGAAGGAATTTCTTTGGTTAAATAGATAGTGAATGTTTTTCCAGACAACTTATCCCAGTTAGATTTACAAAGCAAACTTTCCCCTTCTAGAAATCATTTAAGTATGTACATTCCTATGTTCCACTTGCCACAAGATCTTGCCTCAAGACTTTCCTTTTCCTTTGCTGTAGTTCATAGCAAATATCCTCTATCCCTGTTCACTTTTATATCCATCCATGCCTTTTTAATTCTCCATAGTATATTTACGATAAAAATGTCTTTAAATTTTGGCATTCTTTTGTCCTTTTTTCTTCTCCTTTGCAGTGTCTAGTTGAACAAAATAGTATATGACTTTACCTATTGGTTGAAAAACAATATTAACTTTGAGAGAAGTTGTGGTATAAATAGCAATGATTTTCTTGAAATTAAATTTCTGAAATGCAGACTGTAAAAACTATTCTGAAGAGCTGTCACTTAAAGAGCAGGCTTTAGGCAAGTTTTTTTTCTTCTTCCGGAAAGTGTGGATGGCAGCTTGAGTACTTTCACAATCTGTTTTTAACCCACTATCATTTGCATGGTGAACACTTAACTACTATTGGTTCATAAAGGTGTTTGTGGGTTTTGTGTGACTTTTATTTCACTTCTTATTTTTTTATAAATCATTTCCTGAAGACTTAGTACAGAAATGTAACCTACTGCAGGAAGCGAGATGATCTTCTGGAAATCTTTACTTTCGCTGTACTCTGAAGATAATTTGCTTCAG